>NC_060140.1:170010370-170182870 GCF_021461385.2 Schistocerca piceifrons
CCATTTTAACCCATTACCAGGCATGGTGGCTGTGAACTTTTAGTACTGCTGATAATCATTTAAAAGTGAAAAAAAACAGTTCCTAGCATTTTGCACTGTTAGTTCTTTTGACTGGGAGGAGCAGTGTTTAGTTTCCAAGTGTTGAAAGGGACCCACCTGTTGTGGTAGAAAAGGAGACAAAGATGATGAGATCAAAACATCAGAGAGTGCAGGAAGTCAAAGATACTACACTGTAGGCACTATGCTTATAGTTGATAGGAGGACAGAGTGACTGATAAATGTTATATGAGAAGTGGAGTGAATAGTGCAATTAAGAACTAGGAGGAAGGCTGATAAAAAGATGGGGAAAGAACAGAAAGGCAGGGTGGGTGGGGCTAGATGGAGGTAGAAGTTTAAACTAATAGAGTAAATAAAAAAGACATCAATCCATTTGTCACATAGTTGTAGCTTAACAAATTTCTATAGATTCTTGTGGTGGCCATTTTTTGCTACAGCTGAAAATAAATTGCTGTAGTTCATGTGGAAAACTGGTTGAAAGCTTGTAGTTTTTCTTGTGGTCACTCTGTTTTCAAAACATAGCATTGCAACTAATAATGAATTCTATGTTGATCTGACATCCACTGAAGGTGCCTTGTAAATAAGGCAAAATGTGTCTGGGTACACAAATAAAATAAAAAAGTTAATGTACAGCATGCAAAAGGCATTTTTCTTTTAAACTACTGCAATTTATCGTTAAGGCTACCATAGTATAGCACTTTCCCTATTCAAGTGCAAGACTGGATTACTAATTTTTTATTAATAAAGGAGACCATTATATTAGAGGCACATTAATGTTTCTCATGCCACCAACACTGGTTGAGACTTGAGATTCATCTATGTCACTGCAGTGAAATGCTGGATATATGTTGACAAAAATTCATAATGAACTGAGAAACATTATCTTTCTACTGCAACATTGTTAAATGCAGCTTGTGCTCTTTATCAACTCCCAATGAAGGATATTCAGTTTCAGTCTGGCTGTTCAGATATAGGCCCTTCTAAATTGTCGCAGAGAAATGCTTACTCAATGAGCAGAATGTCACACAGAAAGTAGATAGTCGCACAGACAGGGTGTGTCACAGAAATGGAACTGAACTCAGAATGGAGTAACAACGTATGTGGGGTCCCACAAGGAGCAGTAACATGTGCTCTCTGGTCAGTAATTTACATTAACATTCTTCTAGTGATTTTGAAGGCGATTCTAAAACGGCAATGTTTGCTAATGGCATAAGTATGCTAATCAAGAGTGCAAACTCAACGTTACTGGACAAAGCTTAAATATTAACTGAACAGACCTACAACTCATTCACACAAACAGTTTAAGTATTAATCTCACAATGACTCATATAATGCAGTTTCAAACAATTGGGAAAGGCATCTTAGCACTAGAAGCAGATAATAATGGTCTCTCACTAAATACAGCATAGGGAATAAAATTGCTTGAGGTCCAAACAGATAAAAGTTGAAATGGGGTGAACATGTAGATAAACTAATCAAGGAGGTAAATTCAGCATGTTTTACTGTTATAATCATCTCTCATTGTATTGGAACTAAAAGTTAGATTGCTGATTTATTTTTGTTTATTTTTACCCATTGTTGTCTAGCAGAACTGTCTTCTGTGGCAGTCCACTGACAGTAAATAAAGTACCAGGGTGGTTTGAAAAGTTCTCAGAATCACTGAGAGATGTGTGCTAGCGTAATGAGTTGTTCACGTGATATTCATTGGATTGTTGCCTGTAAACATGTGCCATGTCAGTGCTCTTGGAAGAGAGCTGTGGCGGTGACATGGCTCTGTTGTTGTTCCCGCATAGTGATTTGCGAAGATGGAAAAAATCGAGATTTGAGCACTGATTAAGTACTTCATAAAGCAAAGGACAATCATGCCAATTTCCAGAATACACTGGGGCACTCTGCTCCATATTCAACCATTGCCAAGTGGACAAATGAATTTAAATTTGGTCGGGAGAGCTTAGATGATACACGCAGTGGTCAGCCAAGATGTGTCACTACTCCAGAAATCCTTGCAAAAGTGTACAAAATGATAATGGAGGATCACTGATTGAGAGTGTGTGAAATTGCTAACACTTGCCAGTGTCATCTGAAAGGTTATATCACATTTTAACTGAAGAATTAGAAATGAAAACATTATCTGCAAGATGGGTGCCGCGACTCTTGGCACTGGATCAGAAACGCATGAGAATGGAACAATGTTTGGCCTGTTTTAGTAGAAACGAACAAGATTTTTTTGCGCTGGTTTGTGACCACAGATGAAACATGGGTGCACTACTATACTCCAGAGACAAAACAACAGTCAAAGCGGTGGAAACGTGCTGATTCTTCACCACCAAAGAAAGCAAAGACAATTCCTTTGGTGGGAAAGATCATGGCATCAGTGTACTGGGATGCGAAGGGGATTCTGTTTGTAGATTCTCTCCCCACTGGGCAAACAATTACTGGAGAATACTACGCTAACCTCCTGGACGAAATACAACAAAAGATACATGAAGAAAGGCCAGGTTTAGCGAGAAAGAAGTCATCTTACACATGTGCCATTGCAATGACAAGATTGCATCAACTAAGGTATGAATTGTTGCCACGCCTGCCTTATTCACCTGATATGGCTTCGTTAGACTTCCATCTCTTCCGAAAACTGAAAATTTTCTTGGTGGACGAAGATTCACTTCAAACAAAGAATTAATAGCTGGAGTTGATAACTATTTTGTAGGCCTGGAGAAAACTCATTTTTGAGATCAAGGCACTGGAACGTTGTTGGACAAAGTGCTTTAATCTAAAATGAGACTACATTGAAAAATTAAAAAAAAAAGTTTCAGTGATGTAAGTACTTTTTTCTATTCTGTTTCGGGAACTTTTCAAACCACCCTAGTATTTATGCATCAGAAGACAGCAGCTAGAATATTGTGTGGATAACTTCACATCTTGTGGAGGTTTCTCTAAGGTCTAGGAATTCATCCTCTCATCTCTCAGTAAATTCACCCCTTAATGCTTTTTGTTGCTGATAATTAATGTCATTTCAGTTGAAGAGGGATTCATACACTCACAGTGCAGGACACAAAAATGACTATCATATAGGTTTTGCCTTCTTTTGTAAGGTTCAAAGTGGAAATATGTGCTCTGTTGTTGCAAAGGGGGTTTGAAAGCTTCCATCTAATGTAGATCAAGAAACTGGCTCTAATGACTAATGCAAAAGAATGTTAATAACATACCTCATCAGTAGTTCTTTCAACAAATTATCTAATTTCCCCAAATAGCAGTGGTCACTGTGAACTTGCATGACAAGTGGTATTGTGTTGTGAATAGACCTCAGTTTATACATGTGCGAGTAGATATTTCTTTGTAAATATATATGTAAAAGTATATATTAAGCTGGCTGTAGGAGATAAACAGCTGATATTTAGGGTAACTATGGAAGCAGTGACTTTTTCTGAAGCGCTGTTTTCTTCTAATTAACTGGATTACGTTTACCTGGAGTAATCACAAATAGAGTTAAGCAGAATAGTGATTGTTAATGCAGAGTGCAGATTCAGTTTCTATGGTTTGCTTCTCTTTTTTTTTTTTTTTTTTTTTTTTTTTTTTTTTTTTTTTTTTTTTTTTTTTTTTTTTTAAAAAATGTGTATCTTAACTCATTCTACAGCCCTTAAGATTCTTTTTCTAGAGAGGATCTATAGAACACAGTGAATAAATTAATCAATTGACGTTACAATTCAACAATTCTTTATACAACAGTACAGTAGAAAACTTAACTATGTAGATGTTTTTCAGTTGGAGAATTGTAGTTTTTTTGTTTCTTTGATAGAGTGGTCTGTATCTCTCTTATTTTGCAAATCAAATAAAAATGTGAAATAGATAACTTAGTTTTAAAAAATTTAGTCATATGATCAGTATTAACGTTGTGGTGTAATTTCATTTGTTGGTAAAACTATTATTCTCTCTTATGTATGTGGTCCTCATGCAAGATTTAAATTTCTCTAGGATGAGACAGAAAACCTCTTTGACATAAAAGAATCATCCCAGACATATAAAGGCTATCTCTCTGACCTGTCGATGAATATGATTCTCGGGGTACGAAAATGTCCAGTGGCACAAATGAGACTTTGCGTTACGTCTGAAGCTGAACTGGACAAATGTGTGAAAATGAGGGTATGTATTGGAAATAAAAATACTTTATAAAGATGATCAAATTTCAAAATGAAAACAACAAACAAAAATGGGAATAGGTAACGACTTGTCTGTGGCTGATTGGTGTGTGGCATGTGACTGTACTGAGAATTTCATTAGCGTTTCTGCTATTGCTCTTTTTCCAGCACACACACACACACACACACACACACACACACACACACACACTTCTCTGCACCTGTATAATACTCACTGGGTGCCATTTGCATGTCTATAGAAGTATGTAATTAAACTGGAAACATTTTATAACACAGCAAAATTTTCTGTGCTATTACATATATATTTGTCCCACACTTCAGTCAGCTGTAGATGAGTGAGTGGTTGCCAGTGCTAAGTTTTGTAATAAGTTTACTTTACTTTTATGCCACTTGATGATGATGTCAGTTTTAAGAGTTTGTTTCAATTTATTGAAATTTCACCCTGTTAGCAAATTTTTAAGTTGAAGTTTTTGCACTTCATGTAATGTTGAGCCTTTAAATGATAAGCCTACTGTTTGAAATGTTACCTTCTCAGCTTCCTCTAATTCTAATTTTGCCATTTCCCATATGTTTTTGCGTATTTTCAAACCCAATAACTATACCACTTAATGTTAACCATTATTACACTGTTTGAATACTTGAATCTAGTGCTAACCTCAAGTACCTTTTCTTATTATTAACTCAACCTTATTTTTAATCCTTGGCTTAATTATTCAGCTCTGCTTTTTTGTCTGTGAGCTCTGTTCTGAGACTATTGTTTCTTTGTATCAGCATCCACTCATTGATGGGTGTGTTTATTCCCCTTAGTTTGTTCAATCCCACTGGAAATCGGTCTCTTATACTTTGATTGCCAATTCTGCCAAATGGGTCTCTTTTAATTTGATTGCCAATTCTGTCAGTTGACAGGACACAAAAGTTTCGATAGACTGCCAAACCTGTCATTTGATAGGGTACAATTTCTCCCATTTTTTAAATATCAAATCAGATATATTTACAAGTTTTATCAATCTGCATTGTGTTATGAGAGGCATGTAGTTTCTAAAACAGCCTAGAAATGGCTGGCATTCTAATAAATGGCAAGGTTTGCGTGGCTGGCAGTCAAAGTGTTATCTATTTCAATTCCTCTTGAGCCCCTTACATAAATTGTTTATGAACTTCTTCCACAGAAATCGTAAGGACAAGATTATACTAATTACAGCCATTTGAGCAGTTATTCTTCCCATGCTCTGTACAAAAAGGAAACAGTTAGAAATCCTGATACACAGTGAAATGGGAAGTACCCAGTGCTATGTATCTCACAGTGTTTACAGAATCTGGATGTGCATCTAACTGTAAATAGTTTGTGAGCCTCTTTAGTCTCTTGCTTAAAGAATTCGAAACTTACTTCCATATCTTTTTAAGGCTGTAATCATCTCCTTAATATCAGAGCTCAAGTAGCTCTTACATTGTGTGGCTAGTAAATGAGTATCTATGTGCAGTTTTTTTGAAATATTAATAGTAGCACTTCCCAATGCTTTACTGCTCATAAACACACAGATTTTGCATTCTTCCGGCTTCAAATATTTTATTTATTTATTTTTGAAATATTTGTAAATGCCTGTCAGTACTGTAACAGAAATATGAACTATAGGCAAACTGAAATGTGAACTGTAGGCATACTGGACATTGTAGCTATCATTAGACTGTATGATCTGTAATTTCTTTCAGTCTGGTTCATAGCTGTAGCCGTGTTATAGAAGTATATTGCCACTGTGGCCGTTGACAGAGTTGCTGTTGTTTTTTATTTGCCTCCCATGGACGAACAGCGATATTTTATTCAGTAGCATACAAAGACAATGAGTAAATCAATTTTATTTGGATTCTTGTTTCAGAAATGTTTCATTTCATTTCAAGTGCAATGTATCTAGCTGTTGTGTACTGAAATAAATGTTGCCCAGTATGCGTTATGCATGTTTCTTAGTGGCCTTTATAGAAATTAATGTTATTTTTATTTCATTATTTGTGATGTTAATCATCTTTCAGATTGCACTGAAAGCTCAGCTATTGAAACCAGAGATGGTCTGCTACAAGGGACATAGCCAAATCCATTGCATGCAGGCAATAGCATCTGGGTAAGAGAGAAAACAGTGAAACAGAATATCTCTAGTATTGCTGCAACCTTATTTCATATAGTCATTAGTTGGTTGCTCAGTATAGCATTATATCTGTCTCACATTATATGACTTTGATGAGTAGGGTTTTTTCCTTTTCCTCTGCATGGTACAAATTAGTTTTAATCCTGACTGCCAAATACAGAAAATTACTCTAGAATTTGTAAGCTTCCCACCTGTATTTACAATGATCAAAATTTAAATGTCAAACAAGTTACCTTGTGCTACACATTCATTATTAATTGCATTTGTCTCTAAGAGTGACTGTATGCCTGTATGCCCCAAACAAATAGGACATATACGATCACAGTTTGTATCGAAATCAATATTCTGTAACATGTGATGGCAATATTTGGGAATAAGAAAAGTTTCACTGTTATTCATTTTATGCTGGAAACAAGAGTTAAGGTTCCTAATAAGTCAGTCACATACATTTTTTAAAAAAAGTTTAGAGGTCACTATTCTGTCCTCCACTCATATAAGTTCATTACAAGAGACATGGATTTAGCAGTTCATCCAAATTAACTTACATGAGTTTCCTGTCCTAAATAAATCATTCATGGTTGCAAAGTTCCATGGTAAATATTTTAAACTTCCTCTTCGCTCATGTTTATTATGGTTGTACATGCATGCCTCAGCTAAAATCTCAGTGAATCCCAACAAATTTCTCTCTTCACAATAATTTGCTGGATGATAAGTCTTGGGCCAATTGAGGCCCACTAAGAATACAGGCCAGATAAACAATGTAGAACAGTTTTATTAAGAAATACATAAATCAAAAAGACTCCTCCTTGGAAAAAATGTTATCTTAATGACTGTCTGTAAAGGTCTGTGACTTGCACTGAATTTACATAATTCTGAACTTTGGCTGACACCCCAATGAAAAATGAAATTCACTTGATCGTGAAAGAATATAACATGAGGCAAGGTTGACAGCCAATACCAAAAGTCCTCTCAGTCCCTGAAATGGTGGCCACATCCCAGTGATGGTGGTGAAAGACACGCAGTGACTCCCTCTGTCAGAGGTGGCTGACACATGGCACAGCATTGCAGATTGCTAAGTTTCCAATGAGACTCTGAAGAACTGGAGGTGCAGTCTGCCCCTGACCCAGAAACTCAATGGAAGTTTGGTTGGAATGGCTCTGCCCTGGCCAAAATGCCCAGGTAGCACAGCAGTACTAAAGGAACTATTTGCAATATTGTGGCCCACAGAAGCAATAAGGTCTGCCTCCTACTGGCCTTGTCGGTGTGCGCAATTGTTTGTCTGTCTGCTGATGTGGTCCCTTCCAGGTTAGGCTGCTCACGTGCCAGAGGTGTGAGAGAGGTTGCAGATCTGTCAGGTGAACAGTCCATATACAGCACCATACATCACACACTTAAAATATTGCCCATCAGTATTCCTATCTCTGCACAATAATAGTGATTTTGTTAAGCACATGTCCTGTATGACGACTGTATCATATGAATGCACTTCAGACTTATTGCTTCAATGCAACCACACAACTAACTCAAAAAACCAGCATTGTTATTCCATGCAATGACAGTGCTCTTACTCCTGGTGGCATTGCAAAAGCAACTACCAGTGGGGGAGGGGAAGAAAATGTTGACCATAGCAGCTAAGCATTATCAAATACAATATACTTTCACATTGTGTACACATCCTGTGATGGATGTTTTGTTTTCCCCTCCAGACTGTTTTAAGTCACGAGCAAGAAAATCAGCTACAGAAAGTAATATGCAAATCAAAAGAAGTAAATATTAAAACTATTTAATGGCTATAATGAACTGAGGAAGAATGAGTAAATGCGAGGTGATATTACATGAGAAAGTATTTTATCATGTTTGAACTTTACCATTAAAATATGATTGCTTTGTTTATGGCTTGTAACACCATGATTTATGTTTTGCAGGATAGCAGATGTTGCCGTTTTTGATGCAGGAGATGTTTATACTGCTGGTCTCAATTATGGGCTTGTTCCATTTTTATCTGAAGTATATAATTTGGGTGCTCCTGAGTATTATGCTGTTGCTGTGGCGAAAGAACAAGACCCTAGCACAGAAATCACATATTTGAAAGGTAACACTGAATTGTTAACAGTGTTTAGATTTTTCTGATGTTTTGTTTGTTCCTGGCTCTGGCTATGGCAGTGGATTTCAGAAGTGTAGAATAAACTATTTCAATATAGATGAATATTACAAACATTCGAGTACCAAGCATGAATGAAAATTTAAGAAGTGGAAAACATGATAAAAAAAAGCACTCATTGTCATGAGACCTACAACTCACAAACTAAGAACTGTGTAACAAATACTAGTTCTGATTACAATCATACATGGTACTTCAATAATGAAATTCTGTTTACTTTTACTCCTCAATTTTATTTGCTTTCATTAGTGCTTTGACCAAAATGGTTATATTGTTATAACAGATTGAGGTTTGTGTATAACCCTCACTAATCACATCAAACTAAGGCAATTCAATATAACTGCAGAAGGAAGGTGAAAAGTGTATTTTTACCCTTGAAAATGTATGTTTGGTCATTCTAACACTTAAACAGCAGTAAGTTTTAATGATACTTCTTCTGATCCTGTGGATGGTGATTGTTCTAGCTCTTCAATACCTGTAAGTTGTCTCAAGTTTGTGAAGTGAATACTTTATTAAGGATTGGTAGTCAGTTATTTGCATATTTTAGTGCATGTTAATACAGCACATTTTGTTATTGTAGATGCATTAGTAGCTGTAATTTTTTTGTTTACACTTGTTACTCTTTTTTTGTTGTGTGTGTAAATTTTAATCATAAAATAGCTAATAATAAGAAGGAACAAATACAACATAAATTGACCCTGTATCTCACTTAACTAGAATAAATCAGTGTGGTGTGAAATTCAATATTATAGTAGTTTCAGGTTCTGGAGATCTTTACAAACTTTGGACATTTACATGAGGATTAAAATGCTGTATACCACTGGGAACTTTAGACAGTATCAATGTCATAGTTAAATTCCTTAAGATTCACCAGTACTCAAGAAAATGTGGGCTTTATACTAGTTCATGTGTTAATTTTTTAGCTTGTTTCTCTTCTGTATCTATATCTGTGCTCCACCTACCAACTTATGGTGTGTGGAGGAGGGTAATTTTGGTACTACTGCTCTTTCCCCCATTCAGAAACGATGAGCTCTAATGTCTCTGATCTTATCATCACTGTGATTTCGTGAGACATGATAGAAAGTGTTAAACATTTCCATAACATTTTCACACTGATTGAATAATCCTGTTACAAAACATATCATTTCCATTCGATCTTCTGTGTCGTGTATTAATCCAACCTGGTAAGGATTTCATACGTAGGAGTAGTACTCAAGATTTGGTCAAATAATTGGTTTGTAAGCTATTTCTTTCGTGGATGAGTTGGAACCTGGCACCTGCTTTTCCTTCTTATTATGTGGTCATTCCACTTCAGCTTGCTAGGTCACAGGTATTTTACAGTCGTTACTGTTTCCAGTGATTTGTTGCCAGTAGTGTAACTGAACAGTGGTGGATCCCTTTGTCTATGTACAATATGTTATTTTATTTATGTTCAGACTTAATTACCACCCCAGCATCTGTTATTATCCGTCCTCTGAGTGTCTTCCTGGTTTTCAGTGGCACTGCAACCTTCCTATAGGCAATAGGTGTGTCAATATCCTCATGAGGCCTCTGTAATCCACTAGGTATTAATTATATATTGTCGTGTCATACTCCTGTGGATGCTCCTGAAATTACCTTTACATCTGTTGATTTTGTTCTCATAAGAATGATGGGCTGAGTTGTATCAACAAGTAAGTCCCGATCGTATGTGTAAATTTTATTCAGTACATCTTTGTTCAGTAAAAGACAATGCAGAACTTTATTGAATGCCTTCCTTCAGTCAAAGAATGTGGCATCACCCTTGGTGCCACTGTCTATGTTTTTGTGGAGCTCATGAATGAACAGAGCAAATCAAGTTTTGCTAGATGTTTGGTGGCAGAATACACATTTATTCTTATAGAGAAGATTTTTAGTGTCAGAAACCTTGTCTAAGGCAAACTGTACAATGCTTCTGAATTTTACACAATTGTGCTTGACGTCTTCATTCTCAGAGCTGAATGTTTGATGCTGACAATTCAGATACACTGTGGTTTGTATCCCATAAACCTTGCTAAGCAAAAATATTTCCCTACCTTTCTCAACATTCCTTGTAACACCCATAGTCTTTCATCCTATCATAATCTTGTGATTACTGTTGCTCTCTTCTATGTTAAGCGATTCAAAAATTCGGGTCTCTTAGTTGCTATGAGCTCTAAGATGTTGCTATCTGAGACAGCTATCTCAGTTCTTCAAAAAGTGCTCCTTCATCTTTAATTAAAATTGTATCAGTTATGAGTTCAACTGAGATATTAGAGGAAGCTAGCTAGTTTCTCACAGATGTGTGGCACTGTCAGAAGAATATTGGTGAAAATCTGCCACATGCAGGCTGAGATGAATTTCTGCAAAACATGTCTATCCTTTCTCTCCTGTTATTTATTTATGTATTTACTTATGTACTCATTCAGCATTTACAAAGCCAGTCATCACATAATGTATTAACTACAAATTTCTATAGCTGTACACTGATTTACAGTATTCCTTACATATATTCTCATAGTGCTATACAATATTACATATATTCTTGAGCCACTCTACGGCTAAGTTAAAGAGTATGTATGTCATTCAGTTCACTCTCATAACCATGCACTTCACATACAAGTGAATGTTCCATTGATTGGATTTTACTAACTCACTAAGGACTGTCCAGTAGGCTCCATATGTTCATCAATTGTTTACATCTACCAACTCTCATGTATGACAGTGAAGTATGGACCCCAAAGACCAAGTACTATGATTCGTTCATCATAAGAATAAACCTGATGTAAACTTTGCACTGTGTATTCTTCCGCATTTGCTGGAACCTCATTGGATTTCCGTTTACGTGGGACTGCAGCCAAGCTGTCTCGAGTACTGTCAAGTACAATAATAAGGGTATGTTTTGTGCTGTGCCTTAACGATAATATGGGACAACAGCTTTACCGGTGCATTTGACTTGGACAGCACTGGCCAGTTACCTGTTACAGCTAGCCTGCAGTGATGTGGCCAGCTGCAGTTCAAATGTAAAAAGAGACGAGCAGAGGAGCAATACAGCTTCGAATGTCATTTAATTTTTAAGCAGAATGAAATAATACAATGCAAATCTTCCACAATAAGCTTCTTAGATGACTAGAAGAAAACTGCAACACATTATTGTTTATAGCTAACATACTGTTGTGATTAAAAACAAGAATGATGAAAATTCCCCACTTAACCACAGCGTAATTTTTCAGCATAAGCTGTGTGTAATGTAAGAGAGTATTGAAGTATTTCACAGTATAGTTAAATATTGAAGCCACTGAAGGTATTATTTACGGTCAGTCGTCTGGTAATCTCTTAGCTCCTTCCTTATCCGAATCCGAGAATACATTTCAGTTCTGGAAGTGTCACCTGCTATGTTGATAATGAGTCTGTTAACAACAGAATCCACGAAGCCAACCAGGCACAGCATTTCTCTTCTCCTTTTGTGATGAGCTGTTCTGTATCCCACCAGCGTTCGGCAGTGACATGTGAAAAAGCTGTGTGCGTTAGTTCCAGTACGTATGGCAGCTTAACAGTATTGTTACTTCTCAGGCCAAATCCTGCAGCTTGGCTCCAGATCAGTTCTGTTGGGTTCATATTGTAATGGTACTGTAGCAAATGTAAAAAGGCATCATATGTATGATGTGCCCGATGCTGTGAAAATGATTGTTTTTCATGTTTCTTGGATACTTATCTACCTCTGTGGCATAAAACTATGAACAAAGTCCAAATAAGGAGGATTTGGTTTTTCATTTTGGCCTTAAAAAATTAAATTGTTATGTTTTTTAATTGAAACAACTTTTACGAGCAGTCTTTCATAAAACATCGGTAGTTAAGAATTTTTATTTGAAATGGAAACAGGAATTTCATTTCCAATATGTGATTAGAAACATGAAGACATGCATTATTTGTAAAAATGATGATGAGTTTTATAATTACGAGATGTAGGTATTTCAAATTGAAGGAGAAAAAAACATGATGTTAGGGAGATTTGAACCACCGCACGAATAACCACATCTATATTTTTCTATTACGCTACCAACTGCGCTACATGATCAACGTAAGTGTCTCATACTGCAGTATATACAACACTGGGAAAACTACAAAGCCAATTATCTCCATAAATTTATGAAAAAAATTAAGAACAGCCTATTTCTCAGCACTTTTTTACCGTTTTCCACGCGTGTGTTTCACTACGGAAAACAGAAAGCAGCTTCAGCCATTTTTATACTGTGCATTAACAGCACGACAATCAGAGCACAATGCTGCAAAGGTTGTTACTGTATATGATTTTTTAAAATAAAAACTATGTAGCTAAAGCGTGATTAAGAAAACCGTTGATGGTCATTAATACATTTGAATATCTTAAAAGTTTCATTTAACGTAACTTAGTAATAAGATATATAATACATAAGTAGGACCTACTTCCAAGAGCGTAACAAGACCAGTGTACATGTGCTACAGCTTCTGACCAATCATCGTGTTTGTTTACATCAGGTATATTCTTACGATGAACGAGTTATAGAACTGATTTGAAGCCCCAGAAAAATGCAGACTTAATGAAAACTGCAGTGAGACATAGGAAGAGAACTGACTATCTTTTCAATATTAGAAAAATATTAAGAATAGAGACAAAAGGGAACTCGGCCATGTACTTGAAGTATGAATGAGTAAAAAAAAAGCTATTTAGTGCTGATAGGTGTACATCTGAAATTGAAACTGTTGGACTGGATCAGGCTCCTAGACACGGTAGTGATAAGTTGGATGCAAGATGTGTCAGCAAGGAAGCCAAAATTTGGAGTGACAGTTAGCTTAGTCAGGCTCTGAAGATGACTGAATGCAGAGATTATTGAGATATACAGACCTCTTCAAATTTCTTTGACAGTTGTTTGTTATCCTTTACAAATAGAATATTTATGAAGTCCTTGTTCATTTTGTGCTGTCTTGCTAAAGTGTGTTGGTTCATTAGAGCTTTGCCTACAAAAACCATAATACTGAGCTTGAAGTTTGCCTAACACTTCGTTTCAGTCCCCTAAGTTTTTTTAGAAAAAAAAAAAAAAGCGTACACTTTATAACAGAATGAAAGATTTGTTCTGAAAACAATATTTAGTCTTTGTTAAGCCATTCTCTACCAGATTCTTTATCCAAAGGGTGATAGTCCTTGATATGTCAGATAGTTTCATGGTCTTGTTGTTTGCTGATGGAACAAGCAATTTCTAATATACGCCATGCGCGAGTTTTGAGATCTGTAACTGAGATTGTGAATGGTCCTTTTAATGCAATATAATAAGTTGTTATAAGCATTGGTACCTACATAAGGCGAATCTCTCTTACTTTCAAAGAGGTGAAACATGAACAAACATCTCTATGTTTTAGAAGCAAAATTCATGCCATTGTCAGTATGTAATAAATTGACACACTCACAAGTGAGAAAACTTGTACACAGGCCTTAATTTCAGTATAAAGATGCTGTTTTGTAAGAGTGTGGCCATGGTGTTGGGTGCCACAAACAAACAACAATAACAACGAATATGCTAACTCATAAAAGATACAGAAGTGTTACCCAGTAGAAAAATGCAAAGTGCAGTGTCAACAGCAGAAAAAAATGTGAATCTTGTTGTTGCTCTTGATTGATGAAGAACATCTTGTTCATTTTCCTGAAGAATGTTTTAAAATCAATCACTGATAAAAAATATTTTGTTAACATTGGCGCATTATTATTATTATTATTTATGCTTGGGCCCAATAGTACCACACAAAGTACATTCAGTCAATGTCACTTTTGATGGTTGGCCTTCTGTTGTGCCCAAATTTGTTTCCTCCTTTCAGAATGAAGTCTCTTTCTTTCATCAGACCACGGTGTTCCAATCCTTTTTCTAATTTCCCTCTGACCAACTTTCCAATCAAATATTTTTTGCCTGAATGCTTTTCCATGTGTAATGTTTGCCTGAGTTATACCGGCTACTTTAAGATCTTCCTTAATCGCAGCGATTCACTTAATTGGATCAGTTTTGACATAACTTCTGTTTTTGTAGAATTATACTATTTGTATTGGTGCTTTATAATGTTTCATGCCTAAAACAGTGTTGCATGACAGATAAAAAGTGTGTGCCAGACTGAGACTTAAATGCTGAACTTTTGTTTATATAGAATGCTCTTATGAACTGAACTATCCAAATGTCTCTCAGGCTTCAGTCTGTGTGGAGATATTCTGCTTTGTTATTCAGAGACACTTCTCAAACTGCTTAAATGTTCAACTTCTGATACTTAAGAAGCAGAGCAAGTTGTAGTCAAACTGTGGAAGCGTTAGATTCTATAAGGGACTATCAAAAAGTTTCCATTTGAGTGCGTTACTGCAGCATATATGCAAGCCAACATGACTCGGATTTGGTATATAAGCACTGACAAGCGGGCAAGGAGGTTAGTGTGACCTTCAGACAGAAACTTTTTGATCACCCCTTGTACAATACTTGTTGCAGTAGGAACACAGCAGTAAAATAATTTGCATAAGGATACTTAGAAGGTTTTCATTTTGTTGACGGCACCAGATTAATTACTGCTTCCATCTGGCTGTTAGCTTCATACAGTCCATGACTACAAATTAAAAGTAAAATGATTGTCCTTATCAACAATGCTGGGTACTGGAAATTGTGTGGAAAATTGGTTGCATAAATTATTTGATAGAATATGATTTTTGGCACATTATGTTATGTATAATTTGTACTGAATATATGTTATTTTCACCAGGAAAATATACTTGCCATACGGGTATTAACACAGGAGCTGGATGGGTTGTACCTCTGGCGTATCTAATTTCCAATGGCTGGATGCGTAGCTATGGTTGTAATTCCATCCGAGCAGCAGCAGAATACTTTGGGAAGTCATGTGTTCCAGGTGCACTTAGCAAGGAATATAACACAGCTCTTCCATATGAAAACATGTGCCATCTTTGCCATGGAGTCAGTTTCAGAAATTGCCGAAGGGATGCATCAGAGGACTACTATGGTCACACAGGTATGTTCACACGTATTCCCACATATTACTCCATTTTGGTACTTGAATTATGTCTTTTTTCTCCTTTTTATATTTAACAAAACAAAATATGACTTGTTCCATTACTTTTATACTTCCTTAAAAATATGGAAAAATGTGAACTGAATTAATAGTGTGCTTCTGAGTATTCTGTCAAGTTGTTTCTGAAAGTGTGATGTATAAAGCATTCCATGTGAATGTGGCATGTCTTACATGCGGCAGACTATCAGAACAGTCGAGGAGAGATGCGTGGAACATCTGCAGCATACCCAATTAAAACAACCAAACAAATCAGCGTTGCCGAGCACTAAGTTGAGTATAATTGTGAAATGAAATACAATGAGACAAGTATTGTGGTGCAGACATCAAGTATCTAGGACAGCATAATTAAGAAGTATATCAAAATTAAGATGTCAGGAAACCTAATAAACAGGGACGACAGTTTCAATTTAAATAGGATGTGAGATTGATTAGATTTGATTTGATTTTAACAGGGAAGCTAAAACAGCTTGGGTCTAACCCGCCACTGCCCACACCGAAACTAAGTTTATTGTGCGATGTCACTCCCTGTATATCTAGTAAAGCCAACCAGTGCCCTTAAATAGTGCAAGGAGTCCCTCTACCAGTATTTTGTTAGGCACAATTTCTTCAGGTGTAGTTGTCCCAAAGATTCTGTATCTTTACTTTCCAGTGCCATGCATTCGAAAATTCAGTGCGATCCATTTTCTTCATCCTTATCACAGATCCTACATTTAGGGTCCTCTTCTGTTATACCCATTGTGTGTAGGTATTTTTTGAAATTACCATGGCTGGTCATCAGTCCAGTCATGAGTTTGATCTCTTTGCTGTTCAATCCCAGGATTACAGAGCTTCTTTTAAAACACAGCTTGGGCATCGTTACCTTACCGTGTTTTTGTGTATGGACCTTGGTCCAGTATCATACATGCTGTTTCCTAAGCCAGTTCTGTAGTTATAATTTGATCATAGCCCTGGTTATTGTCAGGACAGAATCCGGTCTGTAGTTATAATTTGATCATAGCCTTGGTGATTGTCAGGAAAGGTTCTGGTCCAGTAAATGGAGTTGTTGCCTCCATTCTAGTCAATCTGTCACCTTGTTCATTGCCACAGATCCCTGAGTGGCCAGGGACCCACATTAGCTTTACCCTATTGCTTCCCCCTAGCTCCACCAGAGCCCTGTGGCATTCTGCAACATTCTTAGATCTTGTTGCAGGAACTGCCAATGATTTCAGAGCTACCTGGCTGTCTGAATAGATGTAGATGCTACGGTCCTTGTTGCATCTATGCATATTCTCCTCCACACATAAGGGCTGTCGAGCAGTTAGGAGTTATTATATAGTCAGCAGCAATTTCCCCAGCTATCCGAATGAAACCCAGTTTTTGCCAGTTTTAAGTCTGTGTGCCCCAGCTGCTTCCTCCACCTTGACCCAAAGGTGTAGTGGAGGCATGTCCAATGTGGCTTCCATTCCAGCAGTTGGTGTGCTGCTAATTCCAACTGTTATGGCTAAGCAGGCCAATCTCTGCACCTTAGCAAGCTCCTTAGCTGCAACCCACTGTTCTACCTTCTTCCACCACACTACAAACCCGTAGGAAATCCTTGGTCTAATCTCTGTGGTGTATATCCAGTGCATACCCCAAGGGCTTAGGCCCCAGTTTTTGCCACAAGACCTTCTAGTACTCACTAGAGTTATTTTTGCCTTGGAGCAGATGCTCTTAATGTGAGGGGTCCACATTAGCTTCTCGTCTAAGGTTACCTCTAGATATTTCACTATCCTCTTCGCAGGTAGAGTTTCATGAAAGAGCTTTAGATTCCAACTTGAGTGTTGAATATGTCTCTTTGTAAATGGCACCACATCAGACTTCTTAGGGTTAACCCTCAGATCTTTTTATTGTACCAATTTTGCACAATGTCCAATCCTCCTTATGCCATATTTCTAACTGTGTAAGTAAATTTGCTAAGTATTACTATGACAAGGTCATCTGCGTATCCTTGGCAGAAGCATTGTCTGGAACCTAGTTCCTCATTGATTTCGTTCACCACTAGATTCCACAACAGAGGGGACAAAACTCCTCCTTGTGTGCAGCCTCTAGTGGTGTTAATTACCATCTTTTAATTCATCATGGTAGCCTCTACCTACCTCCCACTAAGCATGGCCCTGGTCCACTTGCATATGGTGGTCCCCAGGTCATGCACCTCTGCTGCCCTTGCCATGGAAACGAAGGTCGTGTTACTGAAGGCCCCTTGATATCCAGGAAGATGCAGAGGGCTATTTCTTGGAAGTGAAGTGCTTTCTCCACCTTCCCGATGAGTTGGTGGAGAGTTGTCTCACACGATTTACCTGGTTGATATGCATGTTGGTTTGAATGTAGAGGGGCCTTACCTAGCCTCCTCTCCCCAACATATACATTAACCAGTTTTTCCAATGTTTTCAGAATGGAGGAGGACAGACTGATTGGACAAATATCCTTAGCCTTGGTGTCATCAATTCTCTCTGGCTTTGGAATGAAAGCAACCTTCACTGCTGTCCAAGCATTGGGAATGATTCCTAGTGCTAGGCTAACCCTGAATAGCCTGCATAGGACTCTTATGAGCTTCCCTCCTGCCTGTTGCAGGAGAGCTGGAAAAATTCCATCTGGGCCATGTGACTAGAACAGTTAGAATGTTCCCACCACCCATTGGATTTTGTTAAAGTTCACACTCTCCTTGGCCAATTCCCAGTCCTCTCTTCGAATGCCGTAGAACCATTGTCTCTTGGAGATCACATTCTGGTCTGTGTTGTCCGGCAGAACATATTGAGGAAAGTGAGTTCTGAGGAGCAGTTTCAGCGTCTCATGAGCTGTCTTTGTATATTCCCCTTCCTCCTTCCTCAACATACCTCCTGGATTGGTTGGTACTCTAGTGAGAATCTTGTGAAGCCTGGCTTGTGCAGCCATGCTCTCCACTTCCTCATAGAATGCCTTCCAGGATGCCTTCTTTGCTTGTCTGATTGCAGGATTGTAGTTAATGAGGACCTCACGATATTTAGGCCATTGTCCTTTATGTTTTGCAATATTAAACTGTCTCCGTACCTGTTTTCTTTGCATTTCCAAGTTGTTATTCCCCCAAGGCACACTCCTATTTATGCACTTCTTGGTGATTGTGCGGTTTTCCTGATATGAGGTCACTATGGCAGAGCTAACAGCCTTTGCTACTTCCTCAAATTCTACTAGATTCCTTATTGTGGTTTTAATTTCCGATAAACCTAAACCGAGGGCCCTCCTATATGTCTCCCAGTCTGTTTTCCTGGGATTGCTATAGGTCATGGTCTGTCTGATTCCCATTTCAACCTTGAATTTAATGTACATGTGGTCTGATGAAGATGGCTCCATCAGCACATGCCATTGTTTGACATAGCTACCCATCGTCATGGAACCAAAGGTTATGTCAATTCTTCTATTCCTGAATGTAGGTTCATTGCCCCTATTCAAGACCTCTAAGTTGTTAATTAAAAGAAATTCAAGAAGGTACTCACCTCTACTGTTGGTGTTCTTGCTGCCCCACACTAGGTTATGGGCATTGGCGTCTCATCCCACCAGCAGTTGGTCACCCTGCCGATGGCAAGTCTCTACTGGTATCCTCACCTCCAAGGGAGGTGGAGAGCTGAGGCTAAGACAATTTCCCATATGATACCTTCCTCACATTGCTGCATTTTAATGGACGCTAAGTCCCTGGAGCAGAAATTCATCATTGGCATGAAAGAAATTCCATTTCTTACATAGATGCATGTTCTGGAGTTTCTTACATTTCTAGCATAAATCAGCTTACCTCCAGTGCCACCGAGGCCCATACACCCGCTTTATGTAAATAGGGTTCTTGTATCAGGGCCACATCCACCTCCTGCCTCCCAAGACAGTGACTCAAGGCAGCAGAGGCCCCTTTACTGTGCTACAGATTAATCTGCAGCACCTCCAGTCTCCGTCTTGCTGCCGCCTTTGATAACCCTGATGGTGACCTGTGAGAACACTAAAAACAATTTCAGGTCCTGCTTTTGCATTGCCTTCAGTTACTTCTCTCCGACCTCCACTACCAGGGTTTGTCCTTCTGGTGCAACCTTCTGGATGA
The DNA here is from genome assembly GCF_021461385.2 of Schistocerca piceifrons. Taxonomy (NCBI): domain Eukaryota; kingdom Metazoa; phylum Arthropoda; class Insecta; order Orthoptera; family Acrididae; genus Schistocerca; species Schistocerca piceifrons. The sequence continues at coordinate 170,030,051 of NC_060140.1, forward strand.
TCACTCTCCAGTCTTCTGTCGAGACTTTTGGGTTCTGGGTCCCTATTTTTCCGAACAGAGTTTTACGAGAGACTTCCTTAAGGATCTTTGGTACCCATATTAATATCTTTGCAGCCTTAAGAAGCTCCGCTGCCGTCTTAACCAGCAGCTTCGCAGCTTCCCAAGGGGATATCATGGGCACCTTGTCCTTGAGCCATACCACCATGTGCAACCCGTCACAGACGAAAATGAGGACACCACAATCTAGATAGATCCTCCTGAAGTTGGGTCCTGGGCCAGTGTCCCCCCCAATCTTTTCATAGAGGGCCATCTGTACCAATTCCTCCTGCTTGCGACGTGATGGCCGCCAGTGGATAGCCTTCCTGGATAAGTGCCATCTTAAAAACCAAGACTGCTGTACTATAGGTCTGTTTCCCTATTTCTTGCCTTTGCTTTTTCTGGACTTGCTTATCCTGAGAGGAGGGAGTCTTTGATGCCTCCCTTATCTGCTTGCTACCGTCTTTGATGTTGTGGGGGTCTGGGTATCCCCTTCAACCTGAGACAATTTCTTCCTGGGGGTCTTAGGTTCAAGTCCCTTCAATTCCTTCCACTTGTCTTTAGGAAGCCATTCTTTCCCTTCCTATTTCCTCTGTTCCCTGAGTAGTTTCCTCCTCTGCATTCCAGACAAGCCTTTGATCTTAATCTGGTCTAGCTTCTCGGTTACAGTTCCCACTTCCGGCTTAGGTCTAGACCCTGTTTCAGTAGTGTGAATGCCTTCCATCAGTACTGACCCCGATGTTTCGATATGTGAGGTCTCCATTTGCCCCTAGTTTGTTTTTCTTTGTTTTCTTTTGTCGTGTCCATATTGGTCCCACAAGATTTGGGGATCTATGAGGTCCGCTCCACGAATACCCCGTACTGTGTAAGGCTACTTACTCAGGGAGGTTGCCCGGTATCCCTGAGGCTCCATTTGCATCACATCTTTCCGTGTGCCATGCACCCCTTGTCATGGATCGCATCACACCTCGAGTTGGGTCAGGGAGTTGGGTAGGACTAGGAGTGGATAGGGAATATGGGACGTTGTCGGACACTCTTAGTCTGATCCATCCGCTGAGGCCTTTCTGGCAGTAGGTCCTCTACCACCCGCACGGACAGTGCTTCGTCAAGGTGGTGTCCCCCGGAGAGGACACGGACATGGGATCCACCACTCAATTTATTAAAATCCTGCTGGCCAATATATCGACCAGTGGTGGAAAATGCTAAGGGAATTTGCGTTTCATGTAATATCAGTGCAAGCTCTAAAAAACAAAACAGCATCATAGGTCATAGAGGGGTTTGGGAATCAAATTTGGCTATAAATAGCGGCAAGTGACCAACAATAGTTCATAGTTTGATTGGAGTCCAGGCAGCAAGTATGCCATATTTACTCGAATCTAAGCCGCACTTTTTTTCCAGTTTTTGTGATCCAAAAAACCGCCTGCATCTTAGAATCAAGTGCAAGGCGGAAGATCTGAAAAATGTTGGTAGGTGCCGCCACAACTAACTTCTGCGTCGAATATGTATAGTGCTACATTGGCATGCTTTGCAGACACAAAGATAAATACTGGCACCAAAACCTCTGCGCAAGTAAATAAATAAATAAATAAATAAAAAAAAAAAGGTGGAAGACGAGCTTTTTTCTCCGCCTCGAGTTTCAACCACTGCATTTTCATACATTATCCAACGAAGTAAATACAAATTCCGTATTGTTCATCTTTGAATGTAGCAGCATTTCAATGTACTATGAAAATCCGACTGGCAAGACTGTTGGGATGTTTGTCAATATGGGCAACTCTACGTTCTGAATTCTTTCCTACCTGTGAGAAGAGATGGTTGCTAATAGGAACTTTTATGAATTGTGAATCACATGCAGTATTCTCTTCACCATAAGAATAATATGAATATAAACATTTTGCCATGTATTCTTTCGTGTTTGCTGCTATCTCATTTAAATCCTGTCGGCCTAATAAACTACGAAACTAGAGTGAGACAACAGCAAACGTGGAAGAATATACCTACACATCATGTCATGTTTATATTTGTATTATTCTTATGCCTAGTAGTGATACAGTCAGAAATGAAGCACGGCAATTGACTAGATTTTTAAACCTAAGATGACTCTAATTTCTGTGCAGATTGTAATGTACTAAAGAGGTGTCTGGAAAGATTTTCAAATGGAGAAAAATTTTCGCTAAACTTTCATTCAGAACATCTTCTATCATACGCAGTCTACTATTTGGTTCTTGTTGATCATTATCAAAGAAAGTAGCAGTGTAAGTAACAACAAACAGCAGTCTCTTGCCATTGTTTCGCTAATGAGACGATTCCTCTCTCTCTCTTTTTTTTTTTTTTAAGCAGCAGTAGCGTGCACAAAAGGAAGCCATGCCGCGAGCGGCGGCAGGCCGTAAACACTCATTATCAGAATGCGACAAACAATGCATGACACAGTACAGTACTGCATTTTCAGCTTAGAGTGACGTAAACACCTATGATAAAGAGAACGGCACTTATCAGATCAAAGAAAAATAAGCAATCAATTCAAACCATATGAAGCACGTGAAAATAGAAGGGTACCCGTATAAATACAGGCGGAGCGCCTGACGTATAGCAATGGCTACCTGGTAAAGCTTAACTGCTAAGCTTACTATTCGAACCAAACTACTGTAGCTGTATCGTCATGCATTCGACCTAATTGTGTCTCATATTACAGTGGGCCAACTTTGTTTCGATGTAGAGGTGCGGCCAAAAACTTTTCTCTCCCCTTGAATTTCGAGTCTCAAATTTCAGGTGCAGCTTAGATTCGGGAAATTTTTTTTCCCTTGATTTGGAATCTCATTTTTCAGATGCGGCCTAGATTTGAGTGCGGCTAAGATTCGAGTAAATACGGTACGTAACAGTGAAACTTGCAGTACCTGAGGGAGATGAATAAAATGGAAAAAACAGCTTACAGAAAACTCGGAGGCTCACTATTAATCAACTACACTGAGAAGACCCGAGAGATCACGTAGACACAAAGCACTGACTGCAGAGGCATTTATGCACATACGGCCTCTGTCGTCTCCTGGCACTTAGGCCCGACTGCAGTGAGCAGCAACCTCCACTGAGATGTGTACTGGGAGTACAGAAGAGTCATGATGTGAGAATTGGGAGGAATAGCAGAGTACAGGTGGGGAAAGATTTTGCGGGAATGTACAAGGACATGGGGACAGGATGGTGGACTGCTATAAGCAGCATTGGGCAGGTGTGCTGGAGGTAAAAAAAAAAGGAAGGGGAGAGAAGAAGAGAAAGAGAAAGGACTATGCATGTGAGCTGGCGGGATTACAAGACATGTGAGGCCAGCGTAGAAGCAGGGAATTGATAGAGCTGGATGGATGACAGGACCCAGCGAAGATTGAGGCCAGAGGACTTAGAATGAAGTATTTGTTACTGGGAGAATTCCCACCCGTACAATTCAAAAAAGCTGGCATCAGTGGAAAGAATCCAGATTCTCCTCAAAGTAATCCCCCTGCCTCCCCCCTCCCCCACCCCCCACTCCCCACTATGAGTACAACGTTCCCAACAGGAAGAAACCTGCTGGGGCTATATCTGGAGTGGGTGAGGCAGGCATAACAGGAGTCTGATAATAAATGAAAAGTACCAGTTTGTTTTTGTTCTACAATATTACTTTTATTGTGTTAACTGGTTTTCGGCTTACAAGGCCATCTGATATTTTGCCAGATAGCTGCGGGCATGGAATAATACTCCTGCTAGCATATTGTCATGATGCAACATCCAAGTCTGGTTTCTCCACAATTCAGACCTTTTCTTGTGTGCAGCATCCCTCAAACGCCCGAAAATTCCCTTGTAGATTTCCTTGTTTTCCATCTGAGCAGGTGGTACAAATTCCATTTGCAATCAAAAACCACAGCGAACATCACCTTGATCATTGACCAACTCCTGCTTATTTTGGACAAGGAGACCCTATGCCCATGCAGTGGAAACACTGCACTTTTGTTTTGATGTCATAGCCGCAAAAATGTCTCGCCACATTTACTTGTATATGTTTTTATGGAAGTTGTCATTGTCATTTGCAGTGGCCCTCAGTTCCTTGCAATTTCAACATTGATCTTTTCTGATCATCAGTCAACAAATGCAGCACTAATGTTCAGGGTGTATACAACCCGTGAGAACCGGGAAAAACCCGGGAATTTTTTCATCCGGGAGAAAACCGGGATAAACCTGGGATATTTTTAGAATTCCGGGAATTTTTCATTGTTTTAGTTTTCAGTTAAATTTTTGTATTTTTGACTGGTAAGAACTGATACTCTAACAAAGGATATTACTGTATCCCGCTACTGCAGAATACTACTTCAACAATAAAACATGAACGAGAGAAAAAAACGAAAATAACTTAAATTTGCAAAGGAAATGCGCCATATACAACGACGACACACAGTGATCATGCAAGCGTCTGCCTATTGAAAATGTGTCAGAGGTTTTAGGAAGACTGTGCAGTACTTCGCAATAACAAATTGCCTCCAATGAGCGTGAAGTCGCAATTGTTTACATTCAGTTTGTTTTAGCAATTAGGTGCGGGCTCATGCGCATGCGCAGTTGAGTCACATTTGTGTAGTAGATTCTTCCGCTTCTGGAAACAGGAATGTGGCTGTTGGCTGAGCAAGCAGTCGCTGCAAGCATCTAGATGCTACCAGGGAAAGGGGGCGCCAAATTCATATTCCTGAGTAAAAAGGACTTGTTTCACAAAGCTCCTAGCATCCAGCGCACGTTTGCCTATCGATTATTCATATCATTTTGAAACGGTTCCCTGTTGGTTTTTGAACATTGTTGAACACATTTTAAGTTGATTTCTGAATGAATCATAAGTTGACGTACGTGACGTCTCTGTCAGGATAATCCTCATTGCATCTAGAAATAAACTTTTCGCGGACAAAAGGGGACAGGGCTATACGAGCTGAGGGAGTAAAGCCGAACGGATGAATGCCAATCGCTGTCTGATTATGTGGTTGATTGGGTTTGCGAATGATCAGTGTTGTTATAATTACTAGCGAAATCCATAGATTCAGTCTACCAGAGTGGAAATAAACGACTGACAGGATTAACAGGTGAGTAAGATTACATATTATCTTCTCGGTGTATCCAAGAAAACGAAATTTTGACAGAAAATTTTTGGCTAGATCGCTACACTAGTAAGGACCAGTCGTACAGTCCCCGGCTAGCAGCCGCGTGGAAGTAATGCGGAAAACGTGTTGTTCGAACATGTAATAATGCCTAACCAGAAAATAATCACGGGATAACTAAACATGTGATTCTGGCAGGGTTAGTGAAGTTAATCGTCGAACAGATTTTGACAGTGGCAGCAATAGCTACAGACTTGGTGATGACAGGATTGTTTGTTAGAACTAGGAAGGAGGAGAAATGGAGACATCACACAAATTATGGAAGAATAGGACGATTCCAAATTTATATAAAAATTTCGTAATACTACTTTTCGATCTCATGCTTGAGAAGCTGGTGCGTATGAATGAAATGTGAAACTATTTCCTAACATAAAGCTTTTTGCTTGTAGTAGGCCTAATAGACATTTGATATGGGTACTTATTGGATTATATTCTATCGTGTTATAAAAATGGCCATTTGTGCCAAAACAGTCTCGTTTATTTGGTGTGTTACAAAATTGCTGCCATATTAGAAAGGCCTATTTTGTTTTATCTAGCAGACAGTGACAAAATAGACGTAATCAGATCGAGAAACCACACCAGTCTAGGGTATTATTTGTATTAATAGCTTTTTCAGTATTAGATAATGACATTTTGATTTTTCGTGTAGCAAAACGTTTGATGAACTTTGATGAGGTAATAGATTCTTTCGCAGAAAGGAAAGCACGCCATGTAAAGCTGTAGCAAGATTAGAGAGGAAAAAATGCTAGGAGCTAAGGTTTGAAGAAATGTGTAATTTCTTGCTTATCTCTTGTCAGTATTGGTTTTATATATCCTATATTTAATTTTATGTCATGCAAAACAGCAAATTATTAGCTATTAGACAATAAAGAGTTCAGATTTTCTGAAGAGTTCTTGTTCTCTAGATTACAAATAAACCCATCCGCTATTAATTGTGAAATTTTTTTTAAGGAGGGACAGGCTGTCAAACCGGCTGACTGGGAGCGGGAGAGACACCACAGGACATTTCAATTTCCACTCTCCTGTATAGTTTGGACGTGCGGTAGAAAAAGGCTTCATGAAGAGGCGTGGCACTGCACTTTGGCATACTTAAGACCAAATAATATGAATTACATTTCCTCGAATACATATGTTTTATGTTTCAGACTTTTCAGAAAGATATGCGCTACAAGATTAACATATTTTGAAAATTCGATTTTTTTTTTATATTGACCCGGTTCGCAAATGTCGTAGATCTGGGGCTGATGCGCAGAGCAGTCTGAGCTACAGTGCGTAGACTCCACATGATCCATGTTTACATTTAGTGATTTTGCTGTTTCCCCTTCGTTTACTCTCACGTCAAATGAAAACAAAATGAATATCTGTGGCCGGGAGCTATCAAGTGAATTAAAACACATTCACATAATTACGGAAGGCTGAAATATGTCATTAGTTTCAGATTTTATTGCAATTCCACCTTTCTGACAGACAAGCATTAATCGCCTTGCGGAACAATGAAGTTATTTTTGTCTGTTTGCTAAAGAAATTAGGCTTTTGTTAATCTTTTCCGCAGAGGCAGTCAATGTATTTTAAACGAAATGTTTAATTCCACAGTACTGCCTAGTATCAACTGTTCGTTGCATTTCAAGTGCACGTTTTCATTTTGTAGCAAATATGGCATTATGCCATAATAAAGACCCAAGCATAATATAATACAGTATCGGTGCTCCAAGAAAATTTACATCCCGAAAACCACACTGAAAAGCTTAATATCAGGTCGAGGTCTATTTCATTGGGAATCTGGACATGTGAATGTGCCCTTTAAGTATGCACTTAAAATGTGCACATTTTAATATGGTTCACAAAATTCTGATGCTCTTGCAGTATCCTGTGATGTCTTGTTTCTTTTATGACAACGTATGATCTTTCAATGTTTTACACATACGTACATGCGGACTTCCTATGTCATGATAGCTACCCAAGCGCGGTGTCGCCTGTTATCTGCGCTCTCTGGCAACTGCTGAAACGAACCTATTTCTAACAGGTCACAGGAAAATATTGCGAATGGTGGTTTGAAAAGCGTTACTTTCAAAGTAAATATCCTTTTACGTAAGTTAAGCTATGTGCAAGAATGTATCATGAATTTATTAAATCACAGAGCGTTTGACTCTCATTTAAAAATAAACTCTTTGATGATGAGCCATTTAGAAGAATTTCGAACCGTGAAGATCAGACATTTATGTCGTTATTAAAAATTTTACTGGCTTATTTGTGTGATATATCTTAAAGTGTAACACGCGCAAAAAAGATCAACAGTATATGCGAAAGCTTAGCTTCTCTTGCAGCTTGAGACCAATATTATATGTGAAAGCTTTGCTTTTCTTGTAGCAACACTATGTATATTAATTTAAACTATTAACTTCCCCTGTTTGTGTGTTCGTGCTACTTAACAGTGATGTTGCTGTTGGCTGACTACATCACATGTCGTATGCTGAATATTCGCTGTCATCGGCTAGTGAGATCACGTGACATAAGCTACGAACAGCTTACAAAAGCAGATCAAAATCTTGATTTCAATGTTTTGGAAAGTAACAGGCGGTGTTTGGTGGAATTCCAGTGTGTGCTGTCGGAATACGAAAATACGCAGCGTAGATGTTGCTGCACATCAAAGATATTTCCAAAACATGTCTCTTTCCCTGAGTTTCATTTTCTAAAGTGCCGGGAAATTGTACGTCCGTGTATAAAACCATAACCATTCAAAGGATTGATAAGGGAAAATACACTGTCACCCAGGAGAAAATGTATTTTTAACCAGGAAAAATCCGGCAATTTATTTTCCTTGTCCATGTATACACCCTGATGTTGCACTGACACAAAGTATCACAAGTTTCTCTTTCACAATTTCATAGCATGATCCTACACTGATTCCCATTTTGTGAGTAGCTGCTCAAACAGTTAAACAACACTATCCACGAATTACAGAATGAACTTTCTCGACATTGTCGTTATCTGCTGATGTGGAAAGTTTTCCAGGCCTGGGATACATACCGACTGACATTCTTCCCCATTTGCTTGATTAAGCAATCAGGTCTGTAAAAGTTTGTCAAATTCATAGCAAACTTCACACAAACATGTTGTTCTTCAAGTTGTTACGTTGTCACTTTGTTAGTCTGACGAAAAGCTGGTGCACATGCTCACTTCATTGCTAATGCCAGTCTGTTGTCTAAACCTGCCACTAGGTGTGCTCAATAGCAACAGCAAACTCCCTCTGCTATTTCAAAAGTTCAGACCCTTTTGAACACACCTTATAAGAAGCTGCACAGTGGTTGCAGCTAAGTTGGTATAACGGCCCTGCCTCTGGTGCGGTAGAAAATGTCTGTGGCGGGACTACCCCACATGTTAGTCCTGTCACAGACGTGGAGTGACATTTTCTGACATGGCAGTACTTTATGCTTTTCAGGCCCTGAACGATATTTTTTAACACCTGGCCAGTTCATTAGACTCAGTTCAGTATCTCAGCTAAATTCTCAATTTGTTCTTCAGCAACACCAAAGTAATCAGATGTTCTTCCTGCTCCACTTCACTTCTTTTCCAGTTCAGTAACTGCAGTTCAAGGCATTTGAATTGTCAGATAATGTCCTACTATGAGAGAGTGATTTAGAATCTGAGAAATCAATAATTTTGGTGTACTAATCATATGTCTCTGCAGGAGGCAGATAGTGCAAGAGGTGGCCCTTATGCTAGTATTCAGTTTATGACATAGTTTTGTTTGGTTTTATCACTATTCATGGACAAATGTTACCATTTCCTTTGGGACAGGGGTGGTGTATCTGCTGTTAGCAGCCAAGACAGGATTAAGCCCCTGCAGAAAAGTACCAGACAGTGTCGCCAATCTTTTTCTGGAATTTCTCTTGCACTCCAGTGTACAATGTGTTACCAGCTGCCAGCAACATCTTGCAATTCCTCCCCCTCCTTCCCCTCCCCCTCCTCCCTCCACCCCCCCATTACCCATCCCCGATCACAATTTGAAAATATGTCTGTAGCATTTAAAAAGCACAGGAATTGCCTACAACGGACATGGTGACTGTTGTAATTAATATCCAGATAAAACAGTCACAGGTCTCGCACAAGTTGGTTCACTTATTACTTGATTTGTTTGGTACATGCTAGTGTCATCAGAGATTCAGTGCTCTGGTATCAAAACATAGGGGTTAAAACCACTTCTGAAAGTGTTGCCACCAAGGCTAAGATTATCTGATGATGCTCACATTTTATGAGCAAAACTGATAATAGTAAATCATATTTTTTGCAAACTTTGTCTATTTTATCTGAATATTAATGTCTGTAGTATACCCCAGCAAACATCTTATGACAATTCCCAGAAAGCCACAGATTCTTTTCTTGAATTACAATGAAATAACACCCTTAGCTGCTTACAGGCGTTGACATACGTCAATGGCGACAGGTGAAAATGTGTGCCCCGACCGGGACTCGAATCCGGGATCTCCTGCTTACATGGCAGACGCTCTATCCATCTGAGCCACTGAGGATAGTGTGTCTGCAGGGATTTGTCTCTGACATGCCTCCTGCGAAACCCACATTCTCAACGTATTATCCCGCACTACATTCGTAGTGCCCCCGCCCATTATACTCATTGCTCGTGGTGTGTTGCTGATTCCCGTAAGAGTTCGGGCACTGTTTGTGCATTCACACAGAAGAAGAAGATGATGGTCAAGTGGCCGGTGAGCCTTAACTATATATATACTAAGATGGTATCTGTTGTCCAAAAGAACAGATACCATCGATGACCATGCAGCTCGTTGAAATGAAATTACAATGAAATGAACACCCTTAGCTGCTTACAGGCGTTGACATACGTCAACGGGGACAGATGAAAATGTGTGCCCCCACCGGGACTCAAACCCGAGATCTCCTGCTTACATGGTAGACGCTCTATCCATCTGAGCCACCTAGGAGAGAGAGGATAGTGTGACTGCAGGGAGGCGTGCCAGAGATAAATCCCTGCAATCGGGCTATCCTCTGTGTCCTTGGTGGCTCAGATGGATACAGCATCTGCCATGTAAGCAGGAGATCCCGGGTTCGAGTCCTGGCCGGGGCACACATTTTCATCTGTCCCCATTGACGTATGTCAACGCCTGTAAGCAGCTAAGGGTGTTCATTTCATTGTAATTTCATTCCAACGAGCTGCATGGTCACCGATGGTATCTGTTCTTTCGGACATGTATATAGATTTTTTTCTTCTCCACATACAAATTAATTACCACAGCAGTACTTATTTTGCCCATGCATTAACTATCCTTATTGCAATTTGCAAAAGTATGTTAAACACAGGCATGTTTTATTGTAATTAGAGTGAATCCCAGTGCACCAGATAGGAAGAGAGTACTGTACTAGAAGTTGGGGCTGAATGTGTGACATTTTTGTCGAGTTTTAAAATGTATCATCTTCAACATTCGGCACTTTCTTGGCCTTGCTTTGTTACTAACATGACTCAACACTAAAATTATAGGGCTGCACTACTATGTATCAACTTAGGCAATTTTGGTAAGTCTGTTTCCTGCTGTTCACTTTTGAGGAGAATTACTCAGTGGCACTTTACATTAATACTGAAAAGCATTTTATTGTGATTTGTTTGTATTCCATTTGGATATTTCCAGTTTTTAATTTTCAGTGTAAACCTAACATTAATTTTAAATGAAAGAAAAAAAGATCTCTTGTGAATATTTATTAGCTTTATTTTTTAACTTGTTGATACTTTTAATAGATACATGATAGTTTTAGTCTTAGTAAGGTATAATGCCAGGAATTAAGTTTAGAAAACTATCATCCATAATCACTTCACTGTAGTACATACGACTGAAATCTTACATTTCTTGTAGGTATCAAAGTAATCCATGTGCAAGGGAAGTATTGCATGTCTCATGTAGAATTTAGTTCTTTGGGTGTGGCACATGTACAACATTGTGACTTAGTTTTAGAATCTTATTTCCTCCTTCCTCTTTTCATGGAATAGTTTTCTTAAAATCGGATGTTAAATGTTTCACAGCAGGCAGCAAGTCCTCATGGACAGAACTGGGCACACTACATGAAACCGTCCACTGAATATAAAAACAATAATTCTAGAACAAAATGCAATATCATTCTTCTCTCGATTTGAAATAAAATTTCCGTACATTATCTACATTTCATACAAAACGATGTACGAGGCGGAATCCAAAATTTTCGGAGCTGGTGCTGCCATCTGGAAAGCAGGAGTAGTAGATCTTTGCACTGCTAGGTGGCGAGAGCTGCATATCTGATGAGTCAGTGTGCGGAGTGGTATTCAGCTGGGAGGACGTGTTGCGTGTCCACAGTGATTTCCATAATACTCTGTGTTTGGTGTGTGGCGATTTTACCCGATGGATCTGCGAACAGAACAGCGATTCTGTGCGAATCTCGGGAATATCACCGGTGACGAGAGCTGGATTTATGGGGTTATGTTCCAGAGACAAAGCAACAATTGTCCCAGTGGAAGAGACCCAAAAAAGTGAGACAGGTGAAGAGCAAAGTGAAGAACATGATCATTGTTTTGTTTGATACCAAGGGAATTGTGCACAAAGAATTTGCCCCACCCAACCAAACACTGAATTCCGCATCTACTGTGATGTTTCGCGATGGCTCCATGAAAACATGTGGCGCCGACGGCCCGAACTTTAGCGTCAAGGGAACTGGCTGCTGCATCATGACAACACGCTCTAGCTCACATCCTTGCTCACCATGACCTTTTTGGCAAAAAACAACTTAGCGGTTGTACCCCAGATTTGGCACCTTGCGACTTCGCACTATTCCCAAAACTGAAACTCAAGTTGAAAGGCCTTCGTCGGTTCGACACTCTAGAGAGGATTCAGGAAGCATCGCTGGCGGTGATAAACACACTCAAAGAACAGGACTTACAGAAAATGTTTGACCAATGGCTGAAGCACTGGGACCGGTGTGTACGTGCGGATGGGAACTACTCCTAGGGTGATGGTGACCATTAGTCGAAAGGTAAGGTTTTCAACAGATGGCAGCATTAGTCTCTAAAATTTTGGGTAGCACCTCATGTGTGCTACAATCAACCATACACAAAGTTTAGGCAATGCATTTTTACCTCTGCAAGCTCTATAAAATTTTGTGCAATGCTTTACTTATTTGATTTAGCGCAGTATCTGTAATGAATAACAAAAAGAAATTCAGTCCTTTGTCAAGCTAAGATATCAAACTAAATCAAACAGTGGAAAGTCCAGGCTGGAATATCAACAGTTATGAAAAGGATAGATTGCTACCCACTATGAAGATGAGACAGGTACAACAAAAAGACTGTTACGCACAAAGTTTTTGGCCACAGCCTTCTTCAGAAAAGAAAGTAAAACACACACACATTCACACAAGCAGGCACACCTCACACACACGAGTATCTACTGCCGCTCTGGTCTGACAGCAACACTTGAGTTGAATGAAAGTGGCGATCAGGATTTGAGCAGCAAAGGCGAAGGGATAACATAGTGCAGGTCGGGGAGAGAAGAGTGCTGTCTAGTGAAGCATGAAGGGATTAGAACTTGGCAGGACAAGGCTGCCAGGGGCAGTGTTGGGAGGCCTTGGGTGAGGGAGTGGAAAAGGCGAGGGGCAGAGAGCGGAAAAGACTGGTGGTTGCCTTGGCAGGAAGCGGCACACATTGAGAGTGAGGGGACATGAGCTGGAAGGAGGTTATAGGACAGAGGGGTCAGAAACTGTCAGGTGGAGGGCATAATGACACTAGGTTATCATAGGTTGAGGCCGGGATGATTTTGGGAGCGTAGAATGTCCCATGTGAGCAGTTCAGAAAAGCTGGCAGTGCAGGGGAGGATTCAGATGGCCCAGGTTGTGAAGCAGCCAGTAATATCAAGCATGTTATGTTCGGTGACATGTTATGTCACAGGGTGGCTCATTTTCCTTTTCACCAGTTTGGTGGTGGCCATCCATCATGGTGGACAGGTGGTTGGTAATCATACCAATACAGAAAGCTGTGCAATGATTACAGCAGAGCTGTACCAATTGATCTTAAGATGTTGCCTGGAAATATTGTTAAAAAGCAGTGGCTTATCCACAAATGTTTGTGTAACTTGGATTTAACATGAATAACGGTATAAGCAACCATCATGTGCTAGAAATAAGTGCAGTTGTAAAGTGCATGTAAAACCAACTGTCCACTCTGAAGTGAATTATTGCCCCGCTATAAATATTAATTGTAGACTAGCATAAAAAACTTCTGTGTGCACAAATAATGCTGTAATTTGTACTTTGTTGACATTGCCATGGCATGTAAAATTACATGTTACGACCAGAAAAAAATGTATGTCTACAATTATGGTTTTACCATGGTATCACAAATATCTCAATTTTCTTGTTAAACTTTATTGTTGTCATTGTATTGTGTTTGTATCAGATGATGTAATATGTTTTACAGAATGATATGAAAATTTGAACAGCGGGTCTCTATCTTAATTACAGGAGCTTTCCGCTGCTTGGTTGAAGGGGGTGGAGATGTTGCCTTTGTGAAACACACAACTGTAATGGAAAACACTGATGGCAAGCGCAGAGAATGGTGGGCTCGCAATACTCTCACTGATGATTTTGAACTCCTGTGTCCAGATGGTAAGAACTATTCTTGAAAAGTCTCTCTTCCTGTGTGATTCTTAATTTTTGTGCACACAGTTCAGGGTCTCAAAAATATAAAAGCAGATTAATATCTATATATGATACATATAAAGTAAAATATAGGAAAGTAAAGAGAATGGAGTGTAGTTGAATAAATCAGGCAGTGCGTAGGAAACTAGGTAAGGAAATGAGAAACTAAAAGAATAGTAGATGAGTTTTGCTACTTGGACTGAAGTAACTGATGATGACTGAAGCAGAGAAGATATAAAATGCAAACTGACTATTGCAAGAAAATTATTTTTGAAAAAGACAATTATTTTACATCTAATGGAAACTTAAGATTTAGGAAGTCTTTTTCTGGAGTGAAGCATTATGTGGAAGCAACCTTTGGATTATAAACGAGCAGACAAAAAAAGAATAAAAGCTATTGAAATGTAGTGCAAGAGAAAAACACTGAAGTTTAGATGAGTGGATTGGATAATTAATGAAGAGATAGTGAATTGAGTTGGAAAGAGAAGAAATGTATGACACAAAGTGACTGAAAGAAGGAGATGAAGATGTAACTACAATAGGCATGTTCAAGTTTATATGGGCTGCAGTTGGTGGTTATTCAGAGATGAAAAGGCTTACACAATATAAACTACTATGGAGAGCTGTATTCAACCAGTCCTTGGGCCGAACACAACAACCACCTCCGCTGCTACTACTACTACAACAACAACAACAACCAATACCACCATCACTACCACCTTTGACTGTCTTGATCTGTAGTAGTCTTTCTAATATTAAATAGTGAGCTGATAAGAATGGGGAAACAATGTTGAGCTGTAGTGGAAAATAATATTAAATGGTTTAATAATTTATAATTTATTGCAAACTTTCCTATTGTCCTTTGCCTCTATACTCATTATACTTTGAAGCCAACACTCAATTTTTTCACTCGCTTGTGTAAGTTTGTTTTCTTAAAATATATGAACTTAAAACTGTAAAAATATCTTAAATGGAATACAAAACATAGTGTGAGGAAAGCCTGTACCAATCTTTCACCACTTCTTCTGTGGGGTGAGTGATTGTCTCTTCTTGCAGTGTTTTTCCATAATCTTGTAATTCAGTGTCAGAATTTTTACATTACGCTGTATGGATTTGATGGAATGTTGAACTCCACAGATCACAAATTACTCTCATATATGAGTTTTAATTATCACCTAGAAAAAGTTACATAATTAAATATTTGTTTGTTTGCAGTCCTGATACACATTAAAATCCCTGTGCACAGCACATTGCATGACACTTAGAGGCATCCCAAACAAAATGACACTATCTATTGAGCACAGGAAGTATTGTGTAGTAATTAATTTCTGATAGCAGTGGAAATATTGCTGCTTTCTCAGGTCAGTTGAGATGACTTCTTTAGCCATCTATACCAGGCGTACAGACATATACCTGCAGACAAACAAATAATTAATCACACAATTTAATTTTAATGGTCCCGTACCTCAAACAGTAGAAATGGCATCCACATAGGATCATTTTCTTGTCTGTCTGACTGACTGACTGTTAAAAACCCTTTTCATCAGGAATGGGTAGACATATCAAGCTGAAATTTATGTCACATAAATAGGTCTATGGTCTTCGGTGGTGTAAAAACATTGAGTATCTAAGTCAGTGCAATCATTTTTGTCACATATTTACAGTACTTCTTGTTGATGTAGAATCATGAAATAGCAAAGAAGCAAGGTTTCACACTACAATCAAAGGAAAAGATCTGAAAATGTTAATTTGTAATTTTTACCTCAAGAAAGCAATTTTTTTGTCATTTGTTATCAGACAGTCTTTCTGTCCACCAGTTAAGACCCCTTTTTGTCAGGAACGGTTGAATGTATCAAGCTGAAATGTATGCGACGTACTGAAGTCTGTGGTCCTTTGGTGATGTAAAAAAGTTAAGCATCTGCATCAATGTAATCAGAAGATATGGCCATTTGTTACATTTCTTGATACTCGCAGACTCCCTCATTAAAACCTATAGGGTACTTCCCAACGACATAGAAACATGAAATTTGGCAAGAAGCAATATTTCACAGTACAGGTAAAGGAAATAAAAAATCAGAAAGTTGTTAATTTGTAATTATATCACACAAGGAAATATTCCTTTTGTCATTCATTATCCGACTTCACACGTGAAATTAAGCCATCCTCAAAGGTCTTTGAGTTCCTATGATTTATATCTTGTGAGTATCAATGCCTATAGGCAAAAATCATTGAGACTACCTCTTGTATAATAATCCACAACAAATTTCCATTAAATAGGAAGAAACTGTGCGCAATGCATGTTCATTTTGTAATAGTTGGTAGGAGGAAAATATATTTTTGCAGCTAAATAAGTATTCATGATGGATACCGTGTGATATTGCTTGTACTTTCCTGATAATAGCAGAAAACTGAAACATGATTTTAGGAGGCAGTTACATATACAGGGTGAGTCGAAAGTCCTTGGACACCTTCATAAGTTGGAAGATCAAAGGGAAAATTGAAATGTGATATGCGAACGTAGGTTTGATGTGGGGCCGCAACTTTTGGAGTGAATGTCATTCATGGCTGCCATCTTGAAATCTGCCATTTTGGATTCACATCTTTTTTTTTAATGGGAATTGGGGTGTATGGCACATCAAATAACACTCGCTTGAGATCTGGAATTTAGTGGTGTAATTTGGTTTTGTCTATCTTGTACAGTGTACAGGTTATTAATGTTGAAAGTTGGGAAATTACCTTCACACTGACTGCTACAACACATGTTCTACATGTTGTCCATCCCGTGCAATGCACAACTGTAGTTGCTGCAACCAGTCTTACTGCACATGGAGGAGAGTGTCTCCTACAATTTGGTCACAGGCGTGTTGCATGCGTTCCTCAAGGTGTCTCAAATCATTGATGCTCTCAGCATACATTATCTGCTGAAGATGTCCCCATAGATAAAAATCAGGGGGTGTTAAGTCACGGGATCTGGGCGGCCACTCCACAGGACCACGGTGACCAATCCACTTCCCTGGCAGTTGTTCCTCCAACCATTCACGGACACCAATGCCATAGTGTGGAGGGGCTCCATCTTCCATCTTGCTGAAAATGAGATGGAAAAATGCCGTCAGCATTCAGTGTGGAAGGGAACATAAGGTCCTGCAGCTGCATCAGATACTGTGGTGCAGTTAAGGTGTTGTATATGAAAAATGGCCCAATGATGGAGATGTCCCATATGCCACACCACACCATCACCTTTGCTGGACTATGTTCTTGAATTGAGGCAACCCAGTTCGGATTTGTGTCATTCCAGTATTGACAATTATGTCGATTAACCTCCCCGTTCAAAGTGAAATACGCCTTGTCGCTAAACAGTATGACCTTGGCAAACGAAGGATTCAGTTCGTGTTGTTCAGTAGCCCACAGGCAGGTCTCCAGCCGGCGATCAGGGTCATCCTCGTTAAGTCGATGTTGCATCTGCAGCTTGTAAGGATGCCACTTATTGGTGTGCAATGTTCGGACAACGGAGGTTTGATTTATTCCACATGCTAGGGTCACACGACGGGTACTTCATTTAGGACTTTTCACAAACGACGCAACAACAGCAGTTGCAGTTTCCTCATTGGTGGCAGTCCTTGGTCGCCCACTATGTGCCCTATCGTGAACAGAGCCCGTCTCCCCAAATTTGGTGATCACGTGAGCCACCATGCTGTACGATACCGGTTCTCCGTCTGGGTGCCATCTGTTGTAGTCAGCTGCTATTGTTCGGTAGCTGCGTTCTCCCTGATATAAGGATGATTTCGATCTTCTGTTCACACGTCAGACCCATTTTAGATCACCTGGAACAAAGAGAGACATGAGTCGGTATCAAGGTAACTTTGAGCATTAATAACTTGAAAACTGTACAAGATAGACAAAAACAAATTACACCACTCAATTCCAGAGCTCATGCGAGTGTTATTTGACGTGTCTTACACCCCCCTTCCCATTTAAAAAAATGACTTGAATCCAAAATGGCGGATTTCAAGATGGTGGCCATGAATGACATTCACTCCAAAAGTTGCGGCCCCACGTCAAACTTATGTTCCCATCATCTCATTGCAATTATCCCTTTAATCTTCCAACTTATGAAGGTGTCCAAGGACTTTCGACTCACCCTGTATTTCTTTCACACTTATACAGGGTGTCAAAATGATTTTTAAGCGGAATTTTAAGTGTCCATTCAATTGAGTAGTGCCAAATTAGTCTAATGTGATATTTGTTTTATCAGTATCTATTAACAGGAACAGTAAAACACAAAGAAAAACCAGTACTTTAGCAGCAGTTGCTGAGCAATGCTGCTGCATGGCAGTAGTAGTCAGCATGAGCCTGGGCAATATTATCACTGCTGGAGTATGTGTTATTCTTCAGCTTTTACTGTCACTGTTAACACAGATCAGTGAAATGAGTGTCACACTACACTAATTTGGGGCCGCTTAGTCAAATGGGCACGTAAAATTCTGCTTCATACAAAACAAACCGACACTTATAGTCAGCACTGGGCACCCTGTTTAATGGTTACCTATTGAACTTTCTTGATGCAGGCAGTGTATGTGAGATAAAATGATATTCTGCATACTTGTGAAATAGTTATTGCACAAATGCTGATGTTATCATTGAAAAAATATAACTGTTTTGTTATCATTGAAAAAATGTAACTGTTTTAATTTTCCTTGATGAACACCATTGTAACTGTATGGTTACACTGTTGTGCTGCTGACCCACACTGGTTTTTCTTTGTAATTAATTGCGGAAGTAGAAAATATATTTTGAGAAAAGGCAAAATCACAAGTCAAAGCACATCCTGTTTATTGCAGTCCAAATCTGCACAAGTAGCAGCAGAAGACATTGATAAAATCAACACTATTCCTGTTGCAGTTACATTAAACATGTGCATTCAGCATTACGTTTTCAGTCCTTAGTCAGTAGGTTTTTGCAAGGCAGAAGTGCAAATCCACTATTCACTTGGTAGTTGCTGATAGAAATCCTGTTTGTCAGCGTAGATATGCTGACACATGTCAAGTAAACCTTTCGTCCTGCTGCTTTTGATTGGCAAAAAGTTTATCACAAACTCAGGAAAACTAAAAATAACTAGTGATGGATTTATTTTCTCAGTACCTCTCAGCTTCTGTGCAACACTTTGACATAGCCACAGTTGTAGTATATTATGCATTTTTCTTTCCCTTGGCGTAGTATGATCATCAGGTGAAATTTGTAGCCAGCTAGACTACATTATTTTGGATAAGCCTCTGTGCAACCCTCGCCGTAGTGTGCTAAGATCCCCTCTTGTGAGTTTTATTCTCATTGACACTTACTTACCAGCTGATGTCCCCTGGCCATGATGGACCAACAGAGACTTGGCAGTTTGTCCTGGAGAAACAAAATACCCCTACCGTCAAAAAAGCAAATCAGCATTGTTTTGATCTTTGATCTGCTCATTCGAGCTTTTTTTGGTTGAAGATGTGCCTGAGTGTGCCACTCCTCACATTGCTGCTTTCTTATGATTGTACTAAAAAAATCCATGATTCATCACCTGTGATCAAATTATTGAACCATTAATGCTCATTGCTATTCCTCTCAAGAAGATCAATGAACATGTTTCTTTGATTGACCTGCTTCTGCTTTTGCAGCACCATTTTGGCATAGACCTTTTGCACATGCAAATCTTTGGTCAAAGTTTGATGTATTTGGAGGATTTAAGTTTTAACAGGTCACTCATCATCCTTATTGTTAAACATTGTCTGATCTCACAAGAGCATGTACACATTCAATGTTTTCTTCTGTTTTTTAAATTGAAGGTCACCCTGAGCAAGGTTCAGCTTCAGCGTGTTCTCAGCCTTCCAAAAACAATTTGTGCCAGCGTAAAACATGTACTTGTGGTACGGAATGTTTCCCACACGCCCATTTCAAAGTCACAGTTGCAGTTGCCCCAAGTTTAACACAAAACTTGATTGCATAACATTGCTCTAAATTCCGCTGTTTCATTTTCATGGCCCACAACAAAAACATGACTTCCCTGATGGCACTCTCAAAAATCACATGATGGTTATATGGAGCTGAAACTCGGACTGGACATCTGGAGGGGATGAAAACACCAGTCTACACAAGTGGAGCAACATAGTGTTGCTAGATTGCTCGGAGTGTTGTCAGTCTCATTACTTTTGTCACTCACCTCGTATGTCTATCTTGCTACATGAATTATGAAAACCTTTTTTCATTACGAGTAACAGTTACAGTGTTGTTCCAATCACATCAGGTGGCAATTTTCCAGAAACAGGACCATTGTTCCTTGATATATAGAGGCATCTCCTAATCCACAGTGCCTCATATTTATTGTCCTTCCACTCACAAATATGAAATTTACAGTTCCTTCCTTTATTTAAGGACTTTTGCTCTCCACTCATTACCACAGCATTCAGTGTTTCATCCATAATGCTGTACAACATTATCCACCATGACAAAAAAATTTCTAGTTCGACAAAGGCACTAAAAATAAATTGAGGTAGAAACAATCTAACCAGCAGATGCAGAACATCAAATACAGTGCTATTCCAAGTCCAACTCACTTTGAAAAAATGTTGGTTAGAACGTCAGAGAGAGAAGGGAGGAAGACTTTTTCTGCTTTCCCTCTATTTATTCCTAAAATGATGGTAATGGTGTTTATACACATTTCCTTGGTAATTATGTATAATTGATATATAAGTAGAGTAACATGTGAAATCAATGATGTGTTAACAGTGATTTCATTTATGCAGTTCTCAGTATTCTACATCATTTGTTTTCAACAACTCTAAATACATTGTCCACTGTACTTTTTGTGTTTGCATACATCGTATTTTTTATTACTAAACTATATTCAAAATGATGCCTTCTGCTTGTTGATGCTTTCAGTTAAGTGATTGGTGTAGACAGTTCTAATTATTTTGTGTGTGTGTGTGTGTGTGGGAGAGAGAGAGAGAGAGAGAGAGAGAGAGAGAGAGACAGAGAGAGACAGACTTTTTCTGCTTTCCCTCTATTTCTAAAATGTTGCTAAGATGCTAAAGGCATTTATACACACTTCCTTGGTGGTGATGTATAATTGATATATTGTGGAGTAACATGTGAAATCAATTTAACCTTTTACATATAAGTATTTTTTTACCTCATTCTCTGTATAACACTGTGGTACAACTGGCAGCCAGTGCATAATGTAGGGTACACATCAGTCATATTTTTTTTTGCTTTAGGTACCCGAGCAAGTATGCATGAATATGAGCGGTGCAACTTGGGAAAAGTGAAAGCTAATGCAATTGTAGCAAGAGGCAGGGATGCTTACAATGAAACAGAAATTAATGCCTTCATCAACTTGTTCATATATGCCCAGCAATTCTATGGACGCAAGGACCCAGATGAATTCACGTAAGTATAGCATTTTTATTCAGTTTTTGTTTATAACATCAAATCTTTGAGAAATATGACAACAATTAGAGGTCTCTTGCCTTTCTGTTGTGTGCAATAACATAGAGGTATTAAAGAGCACTGTAAAAGGTTAGTATGGAGAGATTATTTGGTTATTTTCATACCCATTGAAATGATCTATAATCACACATAAAAATAAAGAATTGTCACCACAGAGCTACTTTGTCTGTGAACAAGTGAACATTATCCCACAGAATGTCTTTGTAACTGAAAGGCCATCTTTGAGTTGAGCTCAATTTATCAAATGTGTTAAATTTGGATAAGAAGAAGATAATAAATTCCTTGCTTTGTTTTAGCAACTAAGAACGGTTGTGAAAGCAGTCGTCTCATTTTGTGTTTTTTTCAAACATTCAGTTTGCAACAAGTGGAAGGTCAGGTAGCACATTAGCCATTATGAATATGGCATTTAGGCAGCTTTACACAAGCATAGGTGCTAACTATACTGCATTATGTGACACTGTTGTTAATACTTCTGTTTGCTTACAGATGCACAAGATGGTTGCAATGCAAACTCATAATTGTAATAAGGGTATTTTGCATACCGATCTGAGTTCTAGCAGTTTGATGCCCATAGCACACAAATTGTGTGTGAAAGCAGTGAGACTAAAATGTTTACATTATTGGCAGAGTCTAGTAAGTCTCTCCTGACCCATTCCACAGGTGATTCTTCCTGTTTCTTTAAGCTTTCCCAGAGTCTCTTCTTACAGCCTTTTCTTCTCCTGCCAGAAGGATAGTGGGAGATGCAAAGGTTGGAAGAAAGAAAACTTGGAAAGCTGAAGGACATAAGAAATTCTACCTAGAAGGATACTCGTTTTGAAAGTTTACAGTTTTATGTCCCCTTAACATGTTTCCATCTGCTGCTGCTGCTTGATATGTAGATTTCTCTGTACCCGTTTTATAAACCACATGATTTTCTATCATTCTGGTAGGTGCAGAAGGGTTAATTTAAGTATTACTTCCATGGCAGCATTCTGAGACTGAAAATGTAGTGTCCAAACATGATATATGTCTTTAATTTAGAAAATAAGTTTCAATATTATTTTGTAAATGTAGTTAAGCAAAAATAATGTTCAGGTTCAGGGGTGATTCTTCTCTGTTTCTGAGAACAGTGTTTTTTCATTTTCCCCATTTCGATTTCAAGCTTTTCGTTTTTAATTCCTCGCTTCCCTTTTAAATGCAAAATCTATGCTATCAAATAAGACTTCAGCAAAGAAAATTGTTGTGAAATAGGATAAGCAATTGAGCTTTGTCTCATATGTAAATGCTGATTCATCGCTAGATATTGGCAGTCTGTATGACACTTTTGTCTTTGTCCATTGCCATATGGAAAATATCTTTAGATAAAGCCTGAAACCACCATCTTCTGAAACCTGTCATTTCTTTTTGTTGACACCTGTGCTTATCAACTTTTTTTACTTTAAATGTTATCTATAGGAATTAAGACAAAGGTCTAGATTTAGTCTTCCTGAGAGAGAGGGGCTCCTACAGCTAACTTTACCCAGAAAAGTAGTCAGCACATGCAGCCATTGAAGCGTAATTTTATGTATATTAGAGACAATGTAAAGGCTTCAAAGTGTGATCTTCCTGTATTTCTTGAAAAAAATTATAATCTTCAAATTTCCAAGTTTGTGGTGCATGAGTTTTCCTTGGCAGGTCGAACATAAATCTTGGTTGCTTGCTGTTTAAACTGCTACACAGCCGTGGTTAGAGTTAAAACAGGAAGCAACCAATATCCACATTCAACACACCCAGGGAAGAAATTTAGGGTATCTGTCAACATGCGTGGAAAATGATAACATTAACTTGATTGCAAGCTTGGTATTATTGAGATAGACCTAAAAATGTGTTTGAAAATTATGACATTGTGTATTGCTGTAACAGTAAAAACAATAAATTAAATTGTGTATTTTATAGTCATTTCTTTTCTGCATTGCAGTTTTAGCATGTTCCAGTCACCACCTCTATACAGTGATCTCATATTTCAAGATGCAGCACAATTATTACAAGTTGTGCCACCTTCGCAACGTAATTACGGTGATTACTTGGGAGACGACTTCCTTCGTGCCCGAAGAATTGTTGACTGTCAGGCAGGAGCAGCAACAGCGTATCTGTCATTCTTATCAGCAATATTTGCTTTACTTCTGGCTCGATTATAATTTCGAAGAGCAAATTTTTTGCTGCTAGTGCCTGGCATGGCAATTACTCAGTTGAGGCATCCAATGAAATGAAAGCTTTGCCACAAAATGAAAAAAATGACCTATATCACCTATTCTAGTGGCTTTGGTGGCGTAGTGGGTGCAATCGCAGATAGGGGCAGGGATTTTCCCTCTTTCCGGTACGTACAGGATGAGCCCATGTCCACTCGAGCTTGCTATCAGATAAGTACTGCTGATCTTTCCTAGGAATTAAAAGGTGGCTGTGGCAGTGAGCCTGCCATCCTCCCCCTCCTAGTGTCAGGGAGAAGAAAGTCTGTAATGTACCTACAGTCAGGCCAGTAGCCCAGTCACAGATCTTACCTTTTACTTTTTTATTATTTGTCTACAATTTCTTTCCTTACTCTTGTGTAAAACCTCCATGAGAGAGGGAGATATTCCACTGAGTACATCATTTCTCAAAAACAATTCTTTTCAGTGGAATTTTCACAGCATTCGGAGTGTTTATAATGGACTTGGAAGGCATTCATATACTGTCTTTCCAGCAGGGATTACATCTATTTTGGATTCCCCTTGAGACACTCACTGGGCTTGTTATTTTTTATATTTTATATTGTACATCTTCACCAAAACATCAACCTTTTCGGAATTTCATAAGATTATTTTTGTTTGGATCTGTTGTGTCTATATGAGCCAGTATCTGTGGAAGTTACACCAATATAAATTGGACTGGGTGCGCGAAAACATTTTTTCTTATGAAGGCCATCAGCCTTGACACTGACTACTCTGTAACAAATGCATTACTCACTGGAATATAAATATTACTTCTTTCCATATACAGTGAACATCATGTTATAAGAACTGAAAATCATCCACATTGACAAACCTGTGGCTTTTCAAACATACACTTGTGCTAGGTGCTAATTACAGAGATATCTGTGTACCAATCTGCTAGCCATTCATTGAACATGTAAAATAGTTGTAGGAAACTGTTTTCCTATAAAAGTATATGTGTCAACTGTAAACCATTGTCATCAAAAATTGATTAAACTACTGCTCAGGGCTACTTGTTCTCAGGCTTTTATTGGATGCCTGAATTGTTATTGCTATGGAGTGTGTGGCACATGGTATTGCTATGGAGTATGTTGTACATGTACATGTAAAAGAGAGCTTTAAAGAAAATCAATTAGTGTAATGTAATCTAATGTGTATCATATTATGATATGTCTGTTGTAATTGAACACATACAACTGAAGAAAAGTGGTTTTATAGCTGTGAATATTTGAGGACTGTTTGTTCACCCATTTCAGATATAAGAACTTCATTTCAACATCACACAAGATTACTGTTACATTCCTGTTTCCTTCTTAAGTATTTAATCTGAATAACAGTTTGATGGGTGAGAACTTATACCATTAATTCCCTCCGTAGAGATAATTTAGAGTACTCCTGTCCATTGTCCACTATTTACGTACATGTTGATATATTTTTAGTGTTGGTTTTTATGATTAAATAATGTGATGCTTTTATCCATAGAAATATTTATTTAATTACAATTTTTATATAGCATTTACATTTTATTGTGGATACTGGCTCTACAATCTTCCCTCTTGTACCTATGGGATCAAATGCATTACCTAATTAAATATTGATTTGAGGGGAAGATGGTTAGAGTGTTATAATGTTCATGTTAGTTTAATATTCAATAATGAATTCAAAATTTGTTTTGATCTGAAATTATAGCCTTTGGTTTAAAGGCATGAGAATGATCTATCCTTCTCTTTTTTTTTTAACTTAAAAAATGGCTGTTACCAACCATTTTGGATTTGAACCTGTATCAGGCAGCTATTATCTCAAATGACACTTTATTTTTATAAGTTCTTTAGTTATTTAGTATAGAAGAAAATTTTATCATTATTTTTAGCTGTGCAGTATTAATGCAGTTTTATAATCCGTCCATTGCTGATGAAGCCTGTCACTTGTCAGCATAGTAATTAATGACTGTGAAGATTTTATGCTATTTTATGCTCACAGTATGTGTCTGAAGATGTTTTTATATGTTCTCAGTAAATTAGATGTAATAAAATCTCAGTTCTACAAATTAACAAAAACAATTTTTGCTAAATATCTTGTTATGTAAATATGTGTCAATGTGTCATAAAAACAGGCTGTTGAAGAAAATTATAGTAGTTTTTCAGTACTGAGAAAATTTAAAATTCTTATTTCTTCAAAAGAACCTTTTCTTTTAATTCCATTGTGCACAATTTTACGTGAAGAAAGGTCTCATATTTTGACCATGATTGTAGTTCGAATGAATGGATACTTAGCCTTTGTCAGACATTCCAAATAAGGTCTTTATGAAATAAAGCCAGAAACTATAAATTACCATTTTGTGATTTCCACTTAAATCACCTTCTGCTTAAAAATAAAACATTGCTCTAAAAAACTTGTTCATTGTCACAATATGAACAAAAAATTTGAACCTATATGGAGATTTCTGTGTTCCTTAGAGGGGGAAAAAGTAATATTGAACCATATTTATTTGTGTTGGTACTGTGTTGTTAGTTCGCTGCTGACAGTAAGACAAATGGGGCCCCATGCTTTATTTTTCATATTGACTGTAAATGACACTGGCAGTGATTTCATTTAGGAAATAGAATAGAAGAACTAGAACAGAATATGTCTTTCGTGTGAACAGAATATATTTTTCGTGTGACAGTTGTCAAAACTGTGTTGATTTCAGTCAGTTTGGCTTGAAGAAGCCGTGAGGTCTAGAGAAATTGTGTGAACATAGTAAAAAGTTATCCATTGTGCAGTTACTTTGTTGTCAGCTTCAAAGCTACAAATCGTATTAGAAATAGTTGATGCAGTTGTATTGACAGAAACTATTCATCATGTAACAAGAAAAACTTCTTCCTATAATTCAACTTAACAGAAAGATGGACTTTTTGTATATGGTCAGTTTCAAATTATACATGTCTAAAAAATAATAAAAATAATCCAGATTATTTTCAGTGGTTGTTAACAACTTTCAGTAGTATGCGATTCCACTGAGCAAGGGGGAAAAGCATATTTAGGAGCTCTATAGTATTCATAAAGATGAAGAACAGGTATATGTCCAAATTCCAGATGAGATTTTTTCTCCCAAATTACTTTTACTTCCAAATTACTTTTACTTCCAAATTATTCAAGCAAAACTCATGGAGATATTGTGCTTGTGCTTTGAGGTATGACAATGAGATAGTTGTTTCTTGGTGTGGAATCCACTACATTCCAGTGTGTGTGTGTGTGTGTGTGTGTGTGTGTGTGTGTGTGTGTACTCACATGTTATGAAAATGGAATAAAATTAAATTAAGAGAGTGCCTACAGACTTTGAGGGTGAGATTTTTGTATGCCAAGTATATTTTTGAGAAAGAATAAACATCTTTTTTCTTCCTGAATAAATTATGTTTGAATTAATGTTACACCCTGTTACTGAACTTGAATGTTAAGGCTACTCATAACATAAGCCAGCAACACTACCTCAAAACCGTTTCATATTTAAGGTTGTTGGTACAGAAATGATTGAGTTGTTAAAGCACAATCACCTGTAGGTGAAATACTTGTGGGTTTTGAGAATAATATAATAATCCCTTAACCAAAGAATATATGTGTGGGGTTATTACCAAACCAGCAATGTTATACGTCATTATTAAAAAATACTAACATAAATTATCTATAGAAGATTGGAACAACTTGTAGGAGCAGATACAGGGGAAGATCAGTTACATTCTGAAGGTAGGTTGAAGAAAGACAAACTACTATTTATAGCATTTGTAGATTCAAAAGAGTTATCAAGGTTCAGATACAGGAGAAAAAAATACTATCTGCAACTTGTTCACAAATCATGTACCAAAGCTAAATGTATTTGCATTATATCTCTAAAATCTAACAGTCATATTTTTAATCCAATATGTTTAATTTCCAAGCATATTAATTAAAATAAGAAACATATTACAAATTTAAAGGCAAGATGGTGAGTTCAGTATCCTGCAGCATTTTCTGAAGATTCCAGGTGGAAGGAATAGGAAGGATGAGGCAAAAGGGTCTCACAATAGTGCTACCTATTTATCTCTATTTCATTCTGATTGCTGTGGAGTATGAAGATTGCTTGGGCTACAAATGGTTGTCATCATTAGGAGCATAACATGTAAATGTGACAAAAGCCCAGTGAGGCTATATAACCCCCATCCTGGTGGTGAGAACAGCTGAGGACATATGGAACAGATGTAATGCCCCATGTTTCCTCTAATTGCTGTTCCAGTTTTTCCACTTATAGATGGGTTTGAAAGCAGCAATCAGCTGGAGCCTGTCAAAGCTGTTGATTTCACTACTAAAAGTTCAGAAACTGCTTTTTCAGTTGTTTTTCGTACCGATCGTGCTTTTCATAATTGCTTTATAGTCAACTGGATAGGTTCAAGGACCCTGAATAGTGTGTGTAAGTGGGTGCACTTTGGTTAACACAGACAACTCTTACACTTTTTTTCTGGCAGAATCAATAAAATCTGTGTGACAGCAACTTCTTGAGGAGGTCGTACTGTGACACAGACACAGGACTTCTCTCTCTTCTTACTAATGTGGGATGAGCTCTCTTTCCAGTATCCTTTATACTGGCATTTTTACAAATAATTGCGTCTAGATCACTAAATATACTTTCATTGATTGCGAGATTTCAGCGACTTCCATAATCAGATATGTAATTAAGGAATAAGTTATATACTAATGTAAAACAGTATATATACATTATCAGTCAAATTCACCCACCAAAACTTGAAACCTGTAAAAAGAAGTTCACTGTCCGTTACAATAAACAATATAAATATGTGGTGCATCAACTATGAGATTTTAATCCTTTTGCAGTCAGCCCTTTTCTGTGGTGAGTTCTAAAAATGTCATACACTTTTAT
The DNA here is from genome assembly GCF_021461385.2 of Schistocerca piceifrons. Taxonomy (NCBI): domain Eukaryota; kingdom Metazoa; phylum Arthropoda; class Insecta; order Orthoptera; family Acrididae; genus Schistocerca; species Schistocerca piceifrons. The sequence goes on from NC_060140.1 coordinate 170,058,508, forward strand.
ACTGTCATGCTGTGTTCCATTTAAATTGCCATATGTCATGCAATATTATTTAAAAATATGAAAAAATACCACTTACCCACAAAAGTATGCAGTTTAGTTTGGTATACCCAGATTGTTATATTTCGTCACTTAAATTGTTTATTAAGTGACCAAATAAATAATATTTTTTAAAATAAATTTGGTTTTGTTTCTATATAATTAACACTACACTTGATTTAAAGAAAGCTCACTATGTGCCACGTAAGCTTTGAAGAAGCCCATTGTATGAAAAATATTCAAAGGCGAATAAAGTATTTTATTCTGTTCTGTCCTGTTTCATAAAACATATAGAAATTTCTGCATAAAATAATACAAGAAAACTGACAATTTTCATATTATTTACAGAGAGAATAATTACTATAATCGGGTAGAATATTACAGTCTGTCTGATGTACAGGGTCCTGTTTCTCCAAAGCCATATATTTAGGAGAAGAATATGTTTTGCCAATTCATGGAAATGCCAGAGATGTTTTGTGCTCCAGTATGAAAACAATATAGGTCTTTTGTTGAGCCCCATATTCAGGAAGCATCTTATAAAATCTTTTACCCCAAAATGGGTGTGATAGCAGCTGTAGTTTTTCAGTTGCAATTACTTCAGTGTACTGTGCTCATCCATTTTGTCTTCACTGTCAATCTATAAACCAGCAGGAAAGTCACTGTCACTTTCTGCACTGCTGCTATTTTCACTAAAATACTCTGTATCACTAGTATTTTCGAATAACTCATGAATGTCATTGTTAGTAAGTCCTCTGATTGGATCAGGCATTGGACTCTTTAAGAGATGAAAATAAATTAAAAAAAGGCACTAAGGTAGATGGAATGAACAAACTCTAACTTAAAGAAAACCAGTAGAGACACAGTATTAAATAACAATACTGCGCAAAAATGACAACTTCAGATGAAATAACAAAATATAAACTGCTACGAAGCATGATGACAAATGAATAACACAGCAGCAGAGTTAACGACCATTAGTATTTCACTGCATCAAAGCTCAAAAGTCAATAATTATCAACATGCATGTAAATCAAAATGTAGTGTGTCAATATTGAGCATGCTGGCACCATCTAGGGGTGAATTTTATGAGCTAAGCAAAGCTAAATAGAGTATTGTCGAATTGGCAGTCTGACAGCACTTATCATAAATCGTGATCTTGACATTCAAAGGGTTAATAAACAGTACTAGCTATTTCATCCATAAGAGGTGGAAAATGTTGAGAGAATGTTTGTTTAATCGAGTAACAGTACAGGTTCCAACAAATGGGCATCAAAGCATGTGCTGGGAGTTGAATTCAGCTATAAATAGTGGTGTGAACCAGCAATACATCCCAGCCTGGTGGGGCCCAGGCAGCAAGTAAACAACAACATAGCATATGAAGACAATGAGTGGGTTGGTCATCAAAATAATATATGTAAATAGAATCAAAAACACATCTGTACACCCAAAGACACACACATTAATTAATTACACTGAGAGATCTCAGCATTTGATTGATAAATTAACACATTTTGGAAAGGTAGTTCCATCTCACAGCAGTATCAGTAATTTATTATCAAAAGAATGGTCGGTTGTCCTGCAGCCAGTGCTAGTGCTGCTTATGCAGCTGACACAAGTTGTGGCTCAGCAAATTCCAGGATAACATGTCACAGCCAGAACATGTCACTGAACAAGTCCTGAAAAATTTCAAAAAAGCAATTAGCAATAAACTCACTCTGTTCATTTAAAATTTTTTTAGGTTCTTTGTTTTTATGGGTAAAAATTCAAAGTCCTCCAGTGTATTTAAGGCATGCCCATTTTTACTCTGTTTTCTACTTTTGCATTTTTAGTGGATAGTTTAAGCACTATTGCTCCCATCGTAGAAGTGCTTTCTAAATCTTGTAGTGAAATTCCTCGTTGTTTGTGCTTATATAAAATTTATTGCAGTTGCTACAGTTTATATCTTGAGCCAGTGTATTTGTCACCTTTTTCCCTAATTTTATTTTTCTAGTTTGAAAGTCTATGCTGATATTAGCTTTATTGAAGCTGCACATCTTGCTACTATCATTTCTCCTATACCCATTTGCACTACGTAATTGCCTTAAGTTCTTGCTTAATCCCGTCCTCATTCAATAGTAACTTCAAGACTGTGTACATCATACATTTGAAGAACCTTCTTAGAAGACACAACTTTGCAGTTATGATCACCTCTATATTTCTTGTTTCCTGTGTGCCACCTGTCATTGTTAGTAATTGCAAGTTCCGAAAAATATATAGTTTTCTCTCCTCTGAGCTCCACCATTAAGTTAATTTTAGAGTACATGGCACTCATCTTCCTATCCAATGAGAATTATCTCTATGCAACAAAATAATTTCATCCAAATATAATAGACCATATTCTCTTTTATGTGCAGTTTTGTCTGACAGAACCTATTCTCTAGATCCATCAAGTTGATGTAGGTTGCTACATACACTCAGAATTGAAGAGAGATTGTGACGGTATCTAGCTGGTGGATCTTCTGAGAAAACAGTCTACGTGTGCTGGACAAAAAATTTAGTAAACCCTTTTAAAGGTTTCCAATTCACTCAAAATTTATTGTTGCAACAGTGAATATGGAGCATGTGAAATGAGTACATTTACATATCAGTAGCACAAGCGGTTCTGAGATACCAGGTATAGACCTATGGTGAAGTACCCACATTAGTACGTGATGTAGCCGCTACAGGCAGCAATGCAGGTGCAGACTCTGGCATCCAGTGAATTGTACAAATGGCACATACTGCCGTGGGGTACATTACGCCATGTATGCTTGACCTGCTCGCTTAGTTCTGTAGGAATTATTATTTGACGAGACACACAAGTCACTTGTTGTCTCATTACATACCACATGTGGTCGATTGGAGACAAGTCCGGGGATCATGCTGGCCAGGGAAGTTGCTGCACGTCTTGCAGAGTGCATTGAATTTCACAAGCAGTGTGTAGACAAGCTTTATGCTTTTGGAACAGCCTTCCTGTTGCAAGAATGGCAAAAGGATGGGTCCAACAACGTTTTTCATGTGCTGGGCATTGGTTAGTATCCCCTCCAGAAAAACAAAGGTGAACAAGAGTTGTAGCTTATTGCACCCAAGACCGTAAGATCTGGATTGGGGCCATGTGTGTTGGACGAATGCATTCTAAGGAGACAGTGCTCAACTGATCTATGTTGTACACATGAGCAACCATCACTTGTGTGCAGCCAGAATCTACTTTCATTGCATAAGACCATGGTGCATCATGTCATCTTACAAGTGATCCTCTGACAGCACCAGTCAAGCTGTGCACATCAATGCTGTGGCATGAATGGAAGATGGCTAGAGGTGTGCATGCCTGTAGTCCCACTACTAATGACCAGTTAGCAACAGTTCATGTTGACACATTTGGGCTTGTAAGCCCTCTTATCTCTACTGTGGTAGCTGTATGGTCTCCGACTGCTGCTCATACAGTGTGAAGATCCTGGTGAGTGTCTGTGCTGCACTGGTGTCCAGAACCCCATCTACAGAGGTGAGGATATTCACGTGACCACTGATACATTATTGCACAATTGACGCAGCATGTCCAACTTGTGTGACAGTTCTCTAAAAGGACCATGCCGCCACTTGGAAGGCCACGATTTGACCCGTTTCAGTCTCACCCAGTGGGCTGTTGGAAGCATGAATGCATTGCCATGGCGAGGTTGCCTGCTTGCTTCACACATTTGCACCACACTGTGCTTTCAGGCTGTGAGCAAACAGATGGCACTCGGGTACCTATGCCACTATGCAGTCCGTTGGTGGACTATGTTGAAACCATTATCAGTACATCTACTATCCCCCAGGTGGCATACGCTGTCATTGGATCAAAATCAACATCGTCTTCCCAGGTGTGCTAATTCTTTTTTCTGGCAGTGTGTTTGTGAGTTATCTGATATACATGAATGCATTCAGAACCAAATAAAGTAATAATGCCTTTCATGATGCTAAACAATCTTGGAAAATCCACAGATGCATCTACAAACCATACTATATACTGTCAGATGCCATTCTACCAGCAATAATTGCAAGATGTTTTCATATGACCAATATGCAAACTTATGGCCTTTCAGTACACAGAGAATTTGAGCTTACCAGAACAGTCAGATCCTTGCACAACAGTAGGAGTTCAGTTCCACTTCTGCTGCATAATTGGAAGCATTTGGTGCTAACAGACATTTATTATAATAGGTACAGCCCTGACTTGTGCTTTCAGAGCTCACCTGGAATAGGGAGTCATGAAGTGATGTCTTACAAGATGAGGGTCTAACATGTGGGTCACTGATTTTGATCAAGTTATGCAAGAACATTTTGAATAACAGATACCCAATGTAGGTTGTAGCCTTAAAGCACAAAAATGTAAATTACTCAAACATGATTAACTTTGGACTGCATATTATTATTTAAAAAAATGTTTGTTTTTAGGTGATCTTTTGATGTATAACATTCAGAATATGATTTTCCGTCATCAGCTTTGACCTTGATTTTCTTCAAAAACTAGGGAGTGTCTAGCAAAAAGCAGAAACATGTGTCTTTATTTTTAATACAGAATGTGCTTGCAAAACTTGATCAAAATTGGTGACCCAGGTGTCAGACCCTCCCCTTGTTAGACAAGAATCTGGCAGTTACTCCATTGTGTAATATGTGCCAGTTTGTACTTTTCTAGCTCCTCTTCACTTCTTTTAAAAACAGCATATGTCATTTCAACAGTTTCCATGTTAGTTATTTGCAGTAATGCAATATATTTGAAGCATCACAATTTTAAAGACTCATTGATTCGAAGAATCATTAATTATTATTGGTACTAACAAGTACTAGTTCACAAACTTTGCACTTTCAGAAATATTTACTTCACAGATAAAGTAATCACTGCAGTGACAATTTATCAAAATCACTGTGTTCCAGAATGAAAAATACATTATGTGCATTCTGACAGCTTATCACAGACAGACTAACTCATGCCGTTCTATAAATTTGTGAGCTATCTGTTATTAGCATCAGATTAAGGGAATAGTTAAAATTGTGAGATTTAGCTACATTATAAAAATTTGTCCACCCTACAATAATTGCACCATAGACAGGTAAGTGAAATAATCTGGGCCAGTAAGTTATAAACAGTCTTATAGACATACTATGAGAGGAGAGGAAGAATAGAGAGCAACTCATAAATGAAAGACTGTAGTAAATGACAAGTATAGAAACAGGAACAAAGCACAAAGATAAATAATAATTCAGTTTATGTCTGTAGATAGTGATATTTCTCAAGTGAATTTCAAAAACGAGGTGATGTTACATAGTGTGTGAAATAGTATCTACATAATACTAGGCAAGCGTAAAATCAAAGCATATTTATTTTGCATGTTGGTATTCCAGTTGCTGTGGGCTTATTTATTGATTGTCATTTTTATTTTCAGTTCAGTGCTGTTATCTGAGTTAACATTTTGTCATTCAGAGACAGTGAGTGGAGCTGTGGACACTAGGAAATGGAGTGCCAAGTGGAGAAATCAGAACATGTCTGACATATTCTTCTGTTTGAATTCAGTAGAAGGGTGACAGCCTTGAAAGCAGCCAGAAACATTTGCACTATGTATGGGGATAATGCCATTGGATAGAGCATGGCAAGAAAATGTCTTTGTCGTTTTAAGGAGGATCGTTTTGACATAGTGACTCTCCATGTTCAGGAAAGATGAAGATTGTTTAACTGCACTAATCCACAATGATCCACATCAGTGAACTTGAGAACTGGCAGATGCGATGAATTGTGATCATTTCACCATCATGCAATATTTACATGCAATGGGAAAGGTTCAAAAACTGGGTGTTTGTATGCCGCATACTCTTAAGCCAAAATCACAAAAATCGGTGGTTAGCCGTATGTGCATCTCTGCCTGCTCATCATCAATTGGCTTGTGAGCAACACTGACCATTCCTGTCCTGTATCATTACTGGTAATGAGAAATGGTGTCTTTATGCAAACATAAAGAAAAGAAAGAATGGTTGATCCCAAACAAAGCAGCAACTCCCTGAACGAAGATCTTTATGCATCCGCAAAAGATAATGCTATGCATCTGGTGGAACAGCGACAGTGTGGTGTACTATGAATTGCTTCTATAAGGTGTAACCATCACTGTTGACATCTATTGTCAACAATCGAGGTGTCTTGCAGATACAATCCACGAACAGCAACCAAGGAGACTGCGTGAAGTGATGCTACTCCACGATAACACCAGCCCCCCTTCTGCTAGACTGACAAAAAACACACTACAGGAGGGTGTGAAGGAGATAACATCTTGGGCCTACTGATAACAAACAGACCCGAACTTTTCGACTCTGTATGTGCAGAACAGGGAATCAGTGATCATAAGGCCGTTGCAGCATCCCTGAATATGGAAGTTAATAGGAATATAAACACCGTCTGTACCTTTGTAAAAATTTCGGCAGAATTTATCTCTGGCTTCAGCCAGCTTTCTGTACCTATAACGATTGCAGCTTCGGTGCTGATATGTGATGTAGTTGAGCTTCTCATGGTCGGGGTATTACTGGGTGATTAGAGGAGTGCTACTTGGCGGCTGCTTAACAGGGGTTACTGGTATCAGAGGAGGAGTTGGCATGGGAGATTTGTTTATGGATGCACTGAATAGGATATTGTCTGTCAATAAAGATTCTGGTAAGGCTATCAGTGTATTTCAACAACTCCTGCTGTCCATTGCAGATATGGCATCCATGTGTGGCATGGCTATAAGGAGGAGACTTTTTGACATGTAACAGGCAACAGCTGTCAAAGTGGAGGTACTGCTGGTGGTCGATGTGCTTTATATGAACAGGCATATTTATGGAGCCACCTGAGAGGCAGAGATTAGCATCTAGAAAGGTAGCTCATTAATTTGAGAAAGACCAGGTGGAGTGGATTTTGGAGTAGGTGTTAAGGTTATGGAGGAAGGAGCTAAGGTCGTTCCTACCATGAGTCCAGATCATGAAAATGTCAGCAGTGAATCTGAACCAGGCAAGGGGCTTTAGGCATTGACTGGATAGGAAGGATTCTTCCAGAATCTACATGGTCCGTAAGACATCACATTACTTTTCCTCTTCTGTCCCCATCCAGATCACATACTGCTTCAACCACCAGTCTTGCTCCCCCCCCCCCCCTCTCCATATCCATAACTCATGCAGACACTCCCTCTGGCCTCATATGGGCTCTCTATCTCATTCTCTTTGCCCCCACCCCCTTCTCTCTCCTCTCACCCTGTTTTTTCCACCCATCTGCCTTACTCTCTCTCTCTTCAACACCACCTTCCTCTCTTTTCCTCTTTTCCCTCTCACCCTTCTCCCTCTCTCTACCCCTTTTACGCCCTCCCTCTGAACTCCTTTTGTCTTGTTATGCAGTTGCTAAGTCATCTGATGAAAGACCTACTTCACACTACCCACTACTTGCCTCATGCATCCTTCCCTACACTCTACCCAGGCAACTGCTTGCAATAATTGATATTCCATAATCGTCTCACCATCATCTGATTTGCTTAGCTTTGGGTGTCTGTGTGGTTGTGTGTGTGAATGTATGTTCTCTTACTAGAAAAGCAGCAAGAGCTCGAATGCTAGTATTGCCTGTTTTCTGTTCCATGTTTCTGTACATCATGTGCCAGTCTTCTTTTGGTAAGTGGTAGCCTTTCCACTGTTTACGTATTTTTTCCATCCATGAATTTCTATTATTGTTACACTTCAGAGTACAGATGATTTCAAAAAGTCGATCACATTTCTTGGGGCCTCTACTTCTTAGCAGTGAACCACTTGTAGGACTGCCCTGCTACTGTTTGCGCTCTGCATGCTAGGGTTGAATGTGGAGCATTGGTTAGTATGCTTGCATCATCAGTAAACATTACAGTTTTTGAAGTGCCCTTTAAAGTCAGTGGAAGATCATTTGTGTAGAGGGCCCAATATTCTCAAGTTATAATTAGTAGTACACTGTCTGTTTTTCTCTACCCAGTTTCAAAATCTGATTATATATGTGTCAGACTCTTCAAAACACACTGACATTTGGCCAGATTCATTCCTAACTGCGGATCAATTTTATCTAAAAATTTCTGATGTATCTTGCAGGGCTTCTGATGTCATCCTTAACTGTATGTCACGGTGCACAAAAACATATATTTGCAACATTGCATCACTATTTCGCATTTTAATGCTAACATGTTGGAAACCTTATATTTAATTGTGTATACTCCAAGCACCACACCAGACAACAAAAGAATCTAGAACAGTACACCAATCAAATTCAAGTGCAGGAACTAAGTGAAAATCAGCATGCCTTATAACTGTTTTTCAGTAATTTCCAGGTAATGTCAGTAGCGAAAATTTTGTATATGGATTTTACCTGGTGTTAAGTACAAGAAGCAAGAACATAGCCAAAGGTTTTGACATGACAAGTCTGACCATTACCTTGAAAGAATTTCTCACATCTTGGAAACTTGGTGTTGTGGTCTTCAATCTGAAGACTGGTTTGATGCAGCTCTCCATGCTACCCTATCCTGTGTAAGCTTCTTCATGTCTGAATAACTAATGCAACCTGCATCCTTCTGAATCTGCTTAGTGTATTCATTTCTTGGTCACTCTCCATGATTTTTAACCCTCTCTCTTCCCTCCAATGTTCAAGTGGTAATACTTTGAGGTCTCAGAATGTGTCCTGTCAACTGATCATTCTTTTAGTCAAGTTGTGCCACAGGTTTCTTGTCTCTCCAATTCTATTCAGTACCTCTTCATTACTTATTTGATCTATCCATATAATTTTCAGCATACTTCTGTAGCACATTTCAAAAGCTTCAACTCTCTTCTTATCTAAACTGTTTAGCATCCATGTTTCCCTTCCATACATGGCTACACTCCAGATAAAAACCTCCAGAAGAGATTTCCTAACATTTAAGTCTATATTCTACGTCAACAAGTTTCTTTTTTCCAGATATGCTTTTCTTGCCATTCCCAATTTGCATTTTATATCTTCTCTACACCAGACATCATCAGTAATTTTGCTGACCAAATACCAAAACTCATCTGCTAGTTTCTGAGTCTCATTTCCTAACCTAAATCCCTCAGCGTCGTATGATTTAATTAGACTACATTCCATTATCCTTGTTTTGTTTTTGCTGAAGTTCATCTTATATCCTCCTTTCAAGGCACTTTCCATTCTGTTCAGCTGCTCTTCCAAGAATTTGCTGTTCTCGACAGAATTAAAATGTCATTGACAAACTTCAGAGTTTTTGTTTCTTCACCTTGAACTTTAATTCCTGTTCCAAATTTTTCTTTGGTTTCCTTTACTGCTTGCTCAATGTACAGATTGAATAACGTCGGGGTTACACTACTATCCTCAATTCTCAAACAGTGCTTTTTGTGTCCTTTAACTCTTATAATTGCAGTCTGGTTTCTGTACAGATTGTAAATAGCCTTTCTCTCCTGTATCTTATCCATGCTATCTTCAGAATTTTAAAGAGTGTTTTCACTCAAAGTTGTCTAAAACTGTAAGTCTACAAGTGCTTTAATGCAGGTTTGCCTTTCCTTAACCTACCTTCCAAGATAAGCCATAGGTTTCATATTGCCTTGCATGTTCCTACATTTCTCTGGAATCCAAACTGATCTTCTCCAGTGTCAGATGCTACCTGTTTTTCAATTCTTCTGTAAAGCATTCATGTTTGTATTTTGTAACCATGACTTATCAAACTAATAGTTCAGTAAATATAGTAGAGGGAAACATTCCACATGGGAAAAATGATGTGACTTACCAAACGAAAGTGCTGGCAGGTCGATAGACACACAAGCAGTTCAGTAATTTTGACATCTCTCACAACTGCTTTCTTTGGAATTGGAGTTATTATATTCTTCTTGAAATCTGAAGGTATTTCGCCCGACTCATACATCTCGCGTGCCAGATGGAAGAGTTTTGTCATGGCTGATTCTTCCGGGGCCATCAGTAGTTCTGATGGAATGGTCTGCTCCTGTGACCTTGTTTCAGTGCTATGTCAAATTTTTCTCACAGTGTCTCCCATCTTATCTTCATCTACATCCTCTTACTTTCTATAATATTGCCTTGAAGTTCACTTCCCTGGTATAATCCTCTATAGACTCCTTCCACCTTTCAGCAAAGAAGTCTGCTTAGGATTGATTTCCGTCTGAGCTCTTGATATTCATACATCTGCTTCTCTTTTCTCCAAAAGCCTCTAATTTTCCTGCAGGTGGCATCTATCCTTCTCCTAGTGGAATATGCTTCTAAATCCTTACATTTGTCCTCTATCCATTCCTGCTTAGCCATTTTGCGCTCACTGTCAATCTCATTTTCTATTGTTTGTATTCCCTTTTGCGTGCTTCAAGTTGTTCACACTGTATGAAGCATTTGGGTAAATTTTAGCAGTCAGTAAAATTTGACCGTAGTAGGACCTAATAGCCAGAATTACAAAGACCAGTGTTATGCATATGAATATGAATTCTCTGCTGGGGAATGTAAAAATTGTTGTTTTTTTTCATTTTTTTTTTTTAGAGAGATTAATGGCACATTAAGTGAATGTGCTGTATTTTATTTTTAACAAATGCTTCAAACTGTAAATGTGTTCTCTCGTGGGATATGAAAATGTTAGTGGATGAGAAGCTGGTGACATCACAGTGAGGAATTCCATCATTGTGCAGCCTATGTAGTATCTCTTACCAACAATTCACTGTTGAAGACATCATCGAGCCCAGATTCTTCTTCACAGTTTTCTCCACTCTTCTTTGATGATTGCTAACAGTGCTAAAGCAATGTTTTTAGGTGTGTCCATTTTCATAAATAAACTGTGTGATTAGGTTCCAGATGCAGCTGACGACTGCTACTGGAGACTGCTGTGCTCGCAATTCACGATAAGGACCACGTTCCATGATATGTATCGTAACACATTATTTCAGAGTGTATAGCAACACTCGATACCACGTGTGGCTTGCTTCATGATGTGAAACACATCCCGTGTGAGGACAGTTTAACATACCTGGAAATAAAAACATGAGGAAAGGAGTGCTAGTTCTGCAAGGTTCGCAGGAGACCTTCTGTAAAGTTTGGAAGGTAGGAGACAAGATACTGGCAGAAGTAAAGCTGTGAGGACCGGACGTGAGGCGTGCTTCGGTAGCTCAGTCGGTAGAGCACTTGCTCGCGAAAGGCAAAGGTCCAGAGTTCGAGTCTCAGTCGGGCACACAGTTTTAATCTGCCAGGAAGTTTCATATCAGCGCACACTCCGCTGCAGAGTGAAAATCTCATTCTGGATGAGGAAAGTCGTCCACTTACTTGAAGATGAATAATGTGTTGCTGATATGGACACTTACTTGATCAGATTATTGTGAACAGTAAATTTTGTGTCGAACAACATACACTACTGGCAATTAAAATTTCAACATCAGAAAGGAAAACAAATAACACAATCTTATTTCTTGTTTGTATATAGTTTAATAGGAAGAATACAGGATACCATTTGCAGGTGATTTAGGGATGTATAGGATGTGAAATTTATTACTCAAACCTGTCACCTATGACAGCCAAAATGGCTCTAATCCAGCCAAGCATCGAATCAAAGTGAGCTTGGTTGACACACTGGTACGTCGTTCCACGTTGCTTCAATTCCAAGTAAGAGTCCATCAATCGTAGTGGCTGGTGAGTGGTGCATGCTGCCCTTGGCAACTCATGAACAAATGTTTTTGGTGGGTGAGATATCAGTAGATGTACTGGCCAGGGAAAAAGTTGGACATCCTTTGTACTGAAATAGGTCAGGACATTATGCGGTTTTGCAAACTGACATTGAAAGACAACATCACAGAGCCTTCTACAATAAGGCACACCCACTAACCTTAACATGTCAGAAACGTAAAGCCTGCTGTCCAAACTACCAGCTATGTGAACCAGAGCTGACTGCACTGTGTACCCCATGACATCCCATATGATCACACCAGGCGCTGAACCCGTATGACGATGATGATGGTGACAGATGCAGTCTGGCAATCTTTTATTATCCTCAGAGCATCCACACAGGGACAGGTATGTCATGAAACTAAAAAAAGAACTGGGACTCATCTGAAAATATGACATGGTGGTACTCCTCAGACTAATGTTGGTAACGGGCATGCCACAATTTGTGCATCTGTCTGCTGACATAACCGAACGGACCCGCAAAAATGGTTACCATGCTGACAGTGTTTAGTGCTCTAGACGTTTTCACACTGTATGGATGGATATATGTCTTTCTGCAAACAAGTTCATTTAGTGACTCAATGTACGTGACGTGGCTGTTTATCCTACATGGCCGAATGAACAATATGTCGGTCTTCTCAGCTGCTAGTAGCCTGGAACCAATTTTTTTATTCTGCCCACTCATCTAATATAAGGTGCATAGGAAGCTGCTTTTTCGGATTGCTAGACAACACTTCAAGCAAATCTTATTAACAGAGTTTAACACTAATTTAAATTGACTATACATAACTTTGGTATTCACAAAGGTGTGTAACAAGCAAGTGGCAACATGCAAATAATCAATGTCCTTCGGTATATACAGTTTCAATGCAAGCAAAACAATACAGTTCATAATTCACTGCTGCAGCATTTGTATGACGGCTCTTCTTCCACTCCATCCACGGCTAGACAGTGCAGTGCTCATATTCTCTTCGTGTAGAGGAAGCACCTGTCTTGGTGTCATCCTAGAGAGGGGTTCGTCAGCATGGCGTCGTCTCACAGCCGTCTCTGCTCTTCCATCCTTGATCGTTATGCCATCGCTTGTTACGCTGCAACATCATTGAGATCCTGCATGGGGTTCAGTATGACCCTCTGAATCCACCAACTGCATAAGATTCAACAGTCATTTTAACCCATTGATTCCATATTCACATGACAGTTGTGACACCTGACCAACGAGACCAGCAATATTTTGGAACAACAAACTGCAGTGACGATTGTGCTGCCATTGAATTCTGACATGTGCTGTGTAATGGGACACCTTTTTCTAAGAGAAAATTTTTTTTAGAAGTAGCTGATACCAGGATTAATCCCGAATCTGGTATAGGTGAACATTCTCAGTTGTTTCACTGAAAGGATTTAATTTGATTTTGTATACGATGTATTATATTTCAGATTAAAATGTACAAACAAATATTAATTTGTTACACCCTCCATTTATGGTTAAAATTATTCTTTATTTAAATTACAAAATATGTGGCATACTTAGAATTCATATTATTAATTGCACAATCTAATGTGAATTATTAAATTTATTTCTGGATTCATTTATAAGGTAATGATATAACATGGTAAAGATTCTACTTTTGTCAAGAAAGCCTGTAAACTCTTTGGAATATTGTCAGTACCGCAGAATGTTGGTGGTAGTGGGCATGCCTCTGATGGAAACAGATGTAGTTACTATTTTAACAATGTGGATTTGTATTCTGAAGTGGAAATTGTAAAGCCGGTGCGATATTGAATAATGTGACAAAAAATAAAATTCAAGAGTAAAAGAAGCAAATCTTCAAACATTATTCAGATCAACAGGAACCTACAAAATCAAAATTTCAGCTTCAAGAATGTACCCCCAGACGCGAGAACTGCAGCCAACACCAAGAGAAAATGAAGATAAGTAAAAATATTTTCTTTTGTAGATCTTATGTCTCTTGAAGCTTTCGAAACTTTTAGAGACAGAGAAATTTAATGGTGATGTGAGGGAGGGTAAGATTACAAGTGGGGGTGCTCAGCCAGGATCTGTTGACTGATAATGAAGTTTTGTCTGTTGCAGAAGAACAACAACAACAACAACAACAAAGATTGAAGTCCCAATCACGCAACAAAAGAAGACCCGAGGACTGTCCAACAAAGTCATGTCATTAGTGATGAGATACTATCAACAATGACGAACCAGATCAATTGAAAGAGGGCTTTACAGCTACGATGATGGACATCAATAAGAAAAAAAGCTAAGGACAAACTTTTTTTTTTTTTGGTGGACTCGTGAGATTGCTAGGAAAATGAATAGAGGCTAGGGTAGTGGTGATGAAGTGAAAGCTGTATGACCCAGCCAAAACATGTCTGAACCAAGTGAAAGTCTAGTCAGCAAAGAAACCTTGGAAACCAATGTTTTGAAAAATTAGAAAAAATGAAGACGGATAATTTTGTGCAGTGAATATCAGTTAACTGAGATAAAGACACATAACAATAGCAAATTTCGTGCCATTAATGATCAGTTAACCAGAAAATTTACTTCACTACAAGGACAATTAAATGACCTGAAAACTGAAAACAATGGTAAAATGGACAGGGTACAATACCAAATAGACCAACTTAGTAATCAGGTTTGGGAAATAAAAAATGGGCTATCACATGTATTAAAAGGTGTGAATGAAAAAGTTGATGTCTTCTCCAAAGTAAATTTATTGTTTTGGAAAATGATCTAGTAAATGAATCTGCATGACAGGAGAAGAATGTTAATGACATCAAGAGTTCAGCAAAAGGTCGTAGAGGAAAAACGGAACAGAACTTTAGTAGCTTAGATCAAAAAATTTTAAATGCTGAAAACAGTATGCTAACTACTGTAAATGTTTTAGATTAAAAAATTCACAACAATCTATATTCAGATAATGGTATTGCGTAGTCCAACATTCCAATCAAAAGTTTTCCATCACACAATTTACATCCAGTGGATTTTCTACACCACTGTAGAGATAGTTTTGTGTCAGGCATGAGTGATGACCAAAAAATTAAATTTATTAAAAGATGTCTTGAAGGTGAAGCTCTGTCTTGGGTAAATCTAAATGTAAGTCAGTGGGAGACATAGCAAAGTTTCGAAAAAAGTTTTTTAAATAAATTTTGGTCAGAAGCTGACCAAGGGAGAATTAAAAGTGAATTTCTGAATGGTCCTAATTATAGGAATAGAGATGGTACCCTGAAAGAGTTTTGTAAGAATCAGCTTAAGAAATTAACACACCTTGAAAAACCATTTGACGAAATGACATTGATTGATGCATTCAAAAGAAGATTACCAGAGAGATTGCAGTGTTTTTTAGTACATGGACCTGATGATTGTCTTGAACAATTTTTACGATATGTTGACAGGCTAGATAGGGCAATGGAAAGAAGCATGTACCATAACAATTGAAATGATAGAGATCAAAGTGGTAATAACTACAGAGACAGAGCTAGTGGTAACTTCTATCAGGATCAACATGGTAATAGAGACAGAAACTTTGAACATCAGCAGAACAGGAATAATGGGGATAATCATGGTCAATTTAATAGGAGAAACAATCATAGAGGTAACTACTTGAGAAACGGCAGTCCGCGTCAATGAAGGTTCACAGTTTTGGGTTCAAAAATGGTTCAAATGGCTCTGAGCACTATGGGACTCAACATCTTAGGTCATAAGTCCCCTAGAACTTAGAACTACTTAAACCTAACTAGCCTAAGGACATCACACACACCCATGCCCGAGGCAGGATTCGAACCTGCGACCGTAGCAGTCCCGCGGTTCCGGACTGCAGCGCCAGAACCGCACGGCCACCGCGGCCGGCCACAGTTTTGGGGTGAGGAAACACAACAAGTACAGGACCTCCAATTTACACTTACAATTAGACAATAATAACAGTACTAATAATGAGGCACAAGTATCTGAAGTTGGACATGAGGAATATCGGATTCTCATTTATGTTTTGATCAAAAGTTTTGGAATACTATGTTTAATTATAGTGATGTAGGTACTAATCACAAACCAGAATGTGAGAGTAATGGGAATTTTGATGCAGCGTGTTCTACTGATTACTTCCCTTGGTCAGAAAACAGCATTATTGATGCATGTAAAACAGGTTTTGACTGCATTGGATCTGAATTAGGTGGTATTTTTTATGTAGATGTGAATGAGAGGTGTGAAATAACTGAGGTTGGTAAGTCTGAGGCTGGCAGCTTATTGCAAATGAATGTAGGTGAGGTGTGTGACTTTAATGTTGCTGAGACTTTTGTTGCTAATGATGTTGATGAAGTAATATTGGAAGAATATGATGATGATGATGATGATCAGGTTTTGTGGAGTTTAAGAATAATGAAGTTTCAGAGTTATTTGCGAATACAGATAAGGTAAGTGATGCTTATGATGATATAAGCGAGAGTAGTATGGAGAGCTGCATCAAACCAGTCTCAGGACTGAAGACCACAACAACAACAACAACAACAAGCAAGAGTCATGGAATACTAGTCCAGTCAAAGCAGTTTTTCATTAATTTCATGCAGAGCAGTGACCCAAACAGTAAAGGTGTGTTATCTGTAAGCTTAGAGAATAAAGGTGAAAACTTTTTGAAATTTGTTTGGGAACAAATTGATGATAATGTAGATAAATGTGCAATCTGGAGTAAGTTAGCTGTGGTTAGTTAAAATTTGTATCCAAATTGGTGGAATGAAGTGAAAGATGATGTCAGTAGGAAATGTAATTTTGACAGTAATATATTTTGTGTTCCTTCTGTAATAAGTGATGTTAGTTGTGCTATGGAACCCATGCAGTGCGTTCAATCTTCACCTGACAGCATGTGTAACCAAAGTAATGCTATGGTACCAGTAAAATTGATAAAACCTTGGAAAAACAGTGTGGATGTAGCATTTAATGAAACTGAAAGTTATCTTTTACATGAAGCGCCTAATAACAGAGATGATGATTCAGATTTTGGATGTCCTTACATTAAGATCAAGGTTGATCAATGGGAAGGGAACTGTTTGATGCAGGTAGCCCAATTTGTGGTATATCTGAACAATTTAGAGACAAGATCCAGTATAGTTAGAATTTTGTGGAAATGCCCATAGTAGGTCTAAAGATAAGAGGAGCTACAGGTAAGCAAAGCAAATTGGTAAAATCTCAGGAACTATTAACGTTTAGTATAGAGGGCAAAACCTTTGAACATGGATGCTTACCGATCCCTAGTCTGGAAGAAAATATAATTCTCGGTATGGATTGGATAGTGAAAGTTGAGGCTTGTTTCGGATGGAGTGCTAAAGAATTGTTTATTTTCGAACCTAAAAGTAATACTTATGTGACAACTAATTTCTATATTTTAAACTGTGGGAAAAGTTGTAACTATCTGCAAAACATTGTGAACCAAGGTGAGTACCAGGTGTTTGATGATGATATTAGTTTTTTATGAGGTTGAGGATCAAGATTTTGAAAGTGTAGTAGATTCTAAAGCAAGGGAAGCCACAACGCTTAATGATCTACAAAACGAACAACTTAGGAATTCGTTATTGGAGTTTAAAAACATGTTTAGTGAAAAACCAGGAAAAGTGAAAGGCTATCATTGTATGCTTTACCATAGAGATCATCAACCTTTCCTTCTCAAGCCACGTAATATACCATTTTCGAAAAGGAAAGACATAGAGAAAGAAATTCAGAAAATGGAAACATGGGGTGTAATTGAGAGAAATAGGAATGCTTACAATAATCCTTTAGTTATGGTAAGTAAGATAAATGATCGAGTGAGAATTGTTTTGAACTCCAGACATCTTAATAAATTTCTCATCAGACAGAATTTGGTTAAGTAAAATGCATGATTAGTTTGGACTTGATCTCTGGATTTCACCAGATCCCACTTGAAATTAATTCTAGAAAGTATACAGCATTTTTGTATGGAGGTAAGTGTTTTCAATAATATGTGGTGCAATTTGGGCTAAATGTATCGGTAGCTTAATTCATAAGAGCTCTGGATTCTGTCTTAGGAAGTGAAGTGCGTTCAAAATTAATTGTGTATGTTGATAACATTCTGGTCACAGAAAAGACTTGGGAACAACATTTGAATCTGTTAAGAGATGTGTTTTCAAAATTAGAATCAGGAGGCATGACTTTGAAAATAGGTAAGTGTAAATTTGGTGTGGAAGAAGTTAAATTTTTAGGACATGTTATATCTGAAAAAGGAATTGCACCAGATAAAGAGAAACTTGCTGCTATTGCTAATTTTCCTACTCCTCACAACAAAAAACAGCTTAAATCATTTTTTGGGCTAACAGGATTTTATAGAAAACTTTGTAACAGCCAAGCTTTGATTGCTCCATGCTTGTGTGAACTTTTGAAGAATACTGTTTGGGATTGGAATCAGGAGTGTCAGGATGCTTTCAATGAGATCAAATGACAGTTGTATCAAAGTCAGATATTGTTCAGACCAGATTTGTCTCTTCCTTTTTGTTTTATGACAGACAGTAGTGATGTTGTGTTGGGTGTTCATTTATTTCAAGAGAATGAAATTGTTGGTATTACTGAACACAGATCTCTTGCATTTGCTAGTACAGTATTGCAGAAACACGAAAAGACATACACTGTAAATTTGGCTGTATATTGGGTTTTCATCAAATTTAAAAATTATTTGCTAGGTCACAAAGTCATCATCTATACTGATCACAAAGCATTATGTTATCTTCAGGTGTGTAAGCTGTACCATAACAGAATTACTCATTGGGCCTTGTTTTCACAGCAGTTCAATTATAAAATCAGATACATTAAGGACATAAACAATGTAGTTGATGACACTTTGTCTAGGCACCTTTAGGCAGTAAATCATCTAACAGCTTTGGAGAAGGAAAGAATGAGTTTAAAATTATGTACTTGAGAGGTGTGAAAGAGGAAAAAGAATTTTTGAAAATTTGCAAACACACCTGCACATATCAAAATCATGATCAAAATTGGAAATTGGTTAAGAGCATGTTGGGTAAGAAAGGAGAAGAAAAGACAGAACTGTATTATAAGGTACACAAGGGTATTTTATTCAGGAGACATAAGACTGACTCACAGGATTGGAAACTATGTTGGCCGGAACAGTATATTGGTACTTTAATTACTTCTACACATGAGAGTTTTGGTCATTGTGGATCCACCAAATGCTAACAAAAGAATCAGGAAAACATATATTTTAAAACATAGGAAGGAAAGTCAAGAAGAAGATTGCCAGCTGTGACAGATGTCAAAGAGTGAAGGTAACCAAACTAGTAGAGGCCAAATGCAAAGCATACTGCCTAATAGTAACCTAGATCTTGTGTCTGTGGATGTTTATGGACCCTTACCTAAATCTAAGAATGAATTTCATTATGTTTTTGTGGTGGTTGATGTATTTTTGAACTTCATAAAGCTGTTTCCTCTCAAGAAAGCTACCAGTAAGCAAATCATCTCTAAGTTTGAAAATACATATTTTCATCAGGTGGGTAATCCTAAAACAACCTTATCTGATAATGGTTCTCAGTTTACATCACAAGCTTGGCAAGATTTTGTTGATCACACAAAAATAAGGCATATTTTAACCCTTGGAGTACCATCCTTCAAGAACCCTGCAGAAAGATATATGAAAGAGATTGGAAGACTGTTTAGAACATATTGTAGTAAGAATCATACCAGTTGGATAGATTATGTCAGTGATTTTGAGGATATTATGAACAGCTTACAACATTCTTCAACAGGTTTTTCACCATTTGAAACCATGTTTAATAGCAGATGAGCTACTTTATTTCTGAAAATGTTGAGTTTCCTCTATGTAAAATTCTGTCACCGCAAGAGAGGGAAGAATGTGTTAGGGAGATGATGAAAAAACAGGGGGGTAGGAGAAAGCAGAGACATGATGGGAAAAAGTAGATTTTCTAAGGTGGAGGGAGGAGATTTTGGGTTGGTGAAAGCCAGAGAGAAATCTAAAGTGTTGACATCTGAGATAAAGAAATTTTCCGATACTTATATTGAATCATTTGAAATTCATGACAATTCACATCCTAGTGCATACAGGCTTGTGTATCCTAAATCTAAGAAGTTATTTGGATTATGCAATATCACTGAGCTGAAAGCATATAGACATGATCCTCAAGTATCTATTTTTTTCCTATTGTCATTTATTTAGTAGGTAAGATGATGTGAATTTTAAAGTTCTATTTTATCTATTGACTGAGTTAAAAATCTGTGCTAGACTATATAATTATGTTCTGTAATAGATTTGTGCTTTAGAATTTGATACATATATGCCATGAGACTAAATGAGAAGATCTTTTAGCAATTTTAAAATGGGAGAGTGTTCATAATTTGTACTGCAAAAATTAGGAATAGTATCTGAGCATATCTGTGTGTAATACCTTAATAATCCATTTCTTTTCATTGCATTTAACTCTGAATATTAATGTTTCATATATGAACACTTTTTAATCACACCTGACATAAATCCCATATAATTGACTTAGAAAAATGACTAAGGAGAGCATATCTCGTCTGATGTGAAGAATGTATAGAACAGTGTATTTAGTACACAAAATAATGTTTCAAGATTTGATATGAATGCTAGACAGGACGTTACTTATCCGTCGGAGTGTGTGATAAGAACTCTAAGGAGGAAGCTGAAAGATGTGGGTGGATTCACTCACCACGCAGCTGTATGGCTGTATCCTGCTGACCAATTGACTTACAAGAGATCATAAGTGCTGGGTAATGTATGCGCATCCATCAACTACATCTGCGTTGTGTTTGATATTTGTGAATTGTTAGCCAAGATTGCTAAAGACAGTGTTATTCAACATAAATGCATGTTTTTTCGAGTAGGGGGATTAACTTTCCAGAACATTATGTAACTTTCAATCAGTATGTATTTTTTTAAATCAGTTGTAAATGAATCTTCTAGGTCTTGGTGCACGTAGGTTGGTTGTATAGATAATTGGCAAATAGTGTGGAATACCTTTACACATATAGACAATATAACAAGATGTATACATGCCTGCTTTCAATTCTCGAGCTACTGCATTGTGTCATCCTTCAAAGATAACCATGACTCTGTTTACCTGTATTTATCCTGAGTATCGCAATATTGTATCTGATTTGAACTTGAGTTGTGGACAGATTCATGCTTATCTCTGTTTTGGGTACCCCTGGTCATCGTGACTGTGTGTACTCAAGGAGAGCATACAACTATTGATTGAGGCTGGATGATTCTTACAATTACTCTTTGCATATTTGAACTTATTGACATGATTATGAGCTTTATTCATTTTGTTGCGTCGAAACATTATTCTGGTCTGTACCCGTCATTGTGAGTTTTTTGAGTCGGCCCACTTGTCGTATACTTAGGCTCTGAAATTTTCTCTTCTCTTTTGAAGATTTAGAAAGCTTGATTGCATGGGTGTTACTTACAATTTGTAAGTCTAGAAATTTACATTGTCTCTGTATTTATTTATATAGTTTAGTGATGTAATGTTGTAGTTTTGACCTTGTATTATTTTCTTGTGACAGTATGTTCCACAGATCTGAAAATCTGAATACCATATCCTGATATATGTATAGATTATGACTTGTATAGTAGATATTTTGCTTATGTTTTCTGTAATATCTTATGTATCAGATACTTCTGTACACTATATTCTAGCATCATCTTGTACGCTGTTTGGCAAACCTTATAGTATGTCACAAAATACTGTAAACATACTGTAATGGGACACCTTTTTCTAACAAAACCTTTTTTTTAGAAGTAGCTGATACCAGGATTAATCCCGAATCTGGTATAGATGAACATCCTCGTCTGTTTCACTGAAAAGAATTTCATTTGGTTTTGTATACGATGTATTATATTTCAGACTAAGATGTACAAAAAGAAATTAATTTGTTACACTCTGCATGTATGGTTAAAATTATTCTTTATTTGAAATTATGAAATATGTGTTATACTTAAAATTCATATTATTAATTGCACAATCTAATGCAAATTATTACATTTATTTCTGGATTCATTTATAAGATAATGATATAACATGGTAAAAATTCTTCTTTTGTCAAAAAAGTTTGTAAACTCTTTTGCTTTGTAAACTCTTTGGAATATTGTCAGTACTGCATGTTGGGGGTAGTGGGCATGCCTCCCATGGAAACAGATGTATTTATAATTTTAACAACGTGGATTTGTGTTCTGAAGTGGAAATTGTAAAATCGGCGTGAAACTGAAAAATGTGACAAAAAATAAAATTCAAGGGTAAAAGAGGCAAATCTTCAAACATTATTCACATCAACAGGAACCTACAAAATCAAAATTTTCAGCCTTGAGAATGTACCCCTAGACACGAGAACTGCAGCCAACAACAAGAGAAAATGAAGATACGTAAAAAGTTTTTGTTTTGTATACCTTACGCCTCTCAATGCTTTCAAAACTTTTAAAGACCAAGAAATTTAATGGTGACATGTGGGAGTGTAAGATTAAAGCCGGTAGACATTTCTCTTTCTTTTTAAGCATGGTGGACTCACATACCTTAGTGCATTAAAAAATAAATGTCAAAAGCTCTCAGAACCTACGACAATCTTCTCACACACAATCAACATTCAAAAGCACAAATGTGGTTTCTGAATGAGAAATCTGCCGTGTAATCATTCTTTATGTACAGAAAATGGGTCTTGCAACTCTTGCCTACTTTATGTGCTTACACTGAAATGTTAATTATTTGCATATACAAGCTCATACTACACTTCATGCCAATTTAATGCCGTCTTCATGGTGTTGCAACTTGAATGGCCACTAGCATAATTACCTAGGACTAGTGTGGTCAAATGTTACAAAGTATTGGAAAAGGAGAAGAAGGTCTTTGTGGATGGATGGATGGCAAGCAACAAGAGGAATTTTTATAGTAAATCCACTGAGAGAGATACAAATTGCTGAGGAGAATTTCAGTTTCATTAGGGAGACAGCAAATTTTTTAAAGTGGCAAAAGTAGAATGAAGGTTCATGGTGGGGCCAAGCACAGAAGTAGTGTCCCAACAGAGGGAGTGAAAATAGGGAAGAACAATTTTAAAAATAATTTTTTAAAGAAGTCTTCATTGTGATAAGGTTGTGCAGAGAGTATAAAATGACAAAAATAGTGGAGAGGGTAATGTGTTGTATTTGAATGTGTCAGCTCAGAAATCTGCATGCATCATTACAATAAAATACACATGACTGTGATGGATAACCAGTGGTTAGCAAACTGAGATGTACATATCAAGAGTGCATCAGCAAGGCAAAGTATATATTATAAAATGAAAATAAATTGAAGGATAATGTATTGCAGAAACATTACAATTTAGTGTTATGGCAAAGACAAAGTGGTGTTACAGTAGGACATTAACCTAGGTGACTACACATTTCAAAAGCAGGTTTTCAAACTGCAGATCACAGGGTGAGTAATAAGTGAGCAGAAAGCGATTGTGTATGACAACTTATCAAATGTCTCCCTGTATGACTGACTACCACAATTCAAAAACTCGACTACCCATTTGTGGAACATGCTGCAGTCTGTAACACTAATGACACTAACAACTGCTTCAACAACTGTACCATTTGAATTCTCTTCCTGCGCCATAACCTTCTCTATGCTGCGAAGAAACATTCTCCCATCCCTCCACCCCTGGTCAAAACTTACTAAATCTTGATGATTGGCAAATCCCTTCCTATTTTCTAGCCCTCATCCTTTTCTGCTATCATTTACAATCGCATACTTCTTCTGTTCCAATATTGTATTCTCCTCTACCATTATCTATACCCCTCCACCTTATTTTGGTAAGATGTTACCCAGATACTTCTCCAACTCCTCCTTGTACATCTTGCCCCCATACTTTATCTTATAGTCTACTATGTGCAACCACCTCAAAACCTATGCAACTTTCTGATCTTCTATGGGTGCTTAAGCACCATCCCTCATGCATCTATAAATGAATTGTTACCTTTAGCCCTCCCCCCTTTCGTTCTCAACTTGCAGCATACTTAAGCGCGCCCCCCCCCCCCCCCACACACACACACGAGGATATTTTTCAGCACTCATTCCCTTAAAAAATTTCTTCAAATGTTTATTATAGGATCTTCAAACACAAAAGTTCATGCATAAATATTCACCATTATGTTGAAAGTACTTCCACAAATTTCTATTGAAAATTACCACAAATGCAGTTGGCAACAAGTAACAAGGTGTTAAAACAGCTCTCAAGTTCTTTATTGTATGCTCATTTAAAAAATGACATAAGAATGCTTTCTCCCATGAACTGAAGACAAAAATAATTAACACGAATTTCTGCAATAATATATTAACATCAGCAACATACTGAAATTGGATGAGCGGTAAAACGATAAAAAAATTGACTAATAATAATATCACATTAGAGCAACAAGTTATAAATGTTCTATGATTGCTTTGGTTAGGTGCTGAGGTGTTGGTTTTTCTGCCGTTGTCCACACAGTTAAACCTGCAGTCTTCAGAGAGGCCTCCGTAGTGGGCCCAATTGCCACAATCTAAAAAGAAATTAATACATTTATTTTAATTAATATTCCAGCTGATTTTCTATCTGCTGCACGACACAGAGTAAGTACAGTACTCACTGACAAGGGAAAACTCATGGGACAATATCAGTGAAGCGTATGTTTCAAATATACACATGCCTTCAACAGTAGACAGGGTGCTTAAAAAAATGTATCACAAATTTTGAAAGGTGGCATGTTGGACCAAAACAAGACAAAATGTGGGCCCTAAAATGCATATCTTGAGAACTGTAAGCAAGTGTCCATCTTGATTAATGTGAAACCTATGTCTTCAACTGCAAGTTCTTTACTATTACAAATCACCTATAAAATGCAGTAAACAAATGAGGATGAATTCCTCTGCTGATGTCCATGGATACAGCATTTAGTGAACATCTGTTAGTGTTGTTACTGTAACCATATTAACAGTTTTGGGTAAATGTGGCATATACACTAGTTCCAACAGAACTAGTTTGCATTTCAGTAAGTTTGTGAAATGCTTTTACATTGTGATGTTATATCTGCACTTACTCGCATCGGAGAAGTCAATTATTCCACACAGGAATGACAGACATGATCTTCTATTACGGTCTGCAAACGGAATCAGCAGTTGAGCCATTTAGGGAAACCATGAAAAACATATATCTGGATAGACTGATAGGGATTTGAACCCCACTTGTCAGGTAAGACCGTATAACAGTGGGTACAGGACAGACAGGACACTCCACTGTGTGAACAAGCAATATTCGATGCTCCACTCTCTTCTATAGATAATGAATACTGCACTGGAGATATTATGAACTATTTTGGACAGTGTAGTGACATACCAAAGGCGCTTTATGAATAAAACTGGTGATCTCAAGTACGAATTTTAGGAAGTAACTAACAAGCCATAATGATTAACATTACTTCAGAGTAGAATCCAGATGATATACAAATACTGGACATGATGATGAGGCATTTTTAGACCTACATGTACTCCTGTACTCTTATAAGCCACCATATAGTGTACAAGAATCTTTTCCCCCCTCTTCCTATTTCAGCTGTGGATGGTATGCAGGAAGGACTGACAGTATCCCACTGCATACACATAAATTTCTCGGATTTTCTCTTTTTCATCATTACACATTATGTATTCTGGAGGATGTTGTATGTTTCTTGGCACATATTAAAATGTGGTCTTGAAATTTTGGGAGTAATTCTCTCTGCAATGTATATCACCTTGCAGCATCTCCTACTGGATATCTCTGTTATGCTTTCATTCTGGGTAAATAAACTCATGACTATTCACGCATGTCTCCTGAAACACTGTTATCTGTTAGTCCAACCTGATAAGGTTCCTACACTGAAAAACAATACCTACGAATGGATCAACTTAGAACTTTGTAAGAAGCCTTCTTTGTGGGTGAGTTACCCTTCCTTACAACTTGACAGATAGATCCAGTTTGATCGGTGGAGTGATTCTATCTTAAATTAGTCTGGACAGATACTTGACTGACTCTAAAATACTGATTGCCAATCATGCAGTTAAACAATATTGGGTCTTTTTGTCTGTTTATGTGGATTAGATTGAATTTATTTACTTTGGCGGTTAATTGTCTTTGCAGCAAACACTAATCATCTGAGAGTCTTCCTGCTTGTACGATAGCTATGTGATGATGCAAAATTATACATAACAGTTTCTGAAAGATGTAAAACACAGCATCAACCTTGCCTCCACACACAATCAGCATCTGTAGACTTCACATAGATTCCTATAGAGAGAATGCCTGATCTTGGGGAAAGAAAAGAAGCCATCATATCTTCCTGTAGTAAACTGTTATAATGAAGATGGGTCTGAAGTTCTGTATGTCTATCCTGCAACCTTTCTTAAAGACTTTGAATGATCTGAGCCTTTCTCCAACAATGTACTTTGTTTGTTCCACAAATTTACAACACACTGCCAGTAAGAGAAAAGCTAGCTCTTCTGCATATTCACCATAGAATCTTATGGCTGAGCATCAGGTCTAGTGGCTTTTTGCCCATAAAATATCTACAGTTTTTCAGTTCTAAGCTCAATCAATTCCATGTCCTAAATTTTGACATCCCTCTGACGATCGAAACAAGGAACTGTGTTGTGTTCTCAGTGAAGCAGTTTTGGAAGCAGAATTTTATATATAAGTCTGTATTTCATCATATTCCATTTCTGTGTTGTAATGATCAGCTAGCAGATGACTTTGAGCCAGTGACAGATGGAATGCAGAAAAACAATGTTTTTGAGTTCTTTGACAACTTGGAAAATGAGATCCTCCTCCTCAATTCAGTGAATACTTATCAAGTAGCTGTCATTATGTCTGTTTTGACTTTGTTCAGCTTTTGTCAGCAAGGATTCATCTTTCTTTCAACTTGGCATGCAACTCTCTCTGCTTCCAAAGATACTTTCTAATACAGGTATTGAAATATGGTTGGTGTTTGCAATCCAACATTACCTTCTACAGCAAAAATGTATTTAGCATATTTTACATTCTCTTTTTCAATGCTGAATTTTGCTGTTGATCACTTTGGCACTTCATAACCATTTTACTGTTGTACGTAGTTAGCAGAAATCTGTAACATTTTTTAACTATTTATTTAACAAATGATCAATGATGCTTTAACAACCTTATGGTTGCCAATTTCATGGAACATCAGATCAGATGGCCAACCAAATTATCTTCCTTGAGCCACTGCACAGAAGACAGCACATACTGCACAGAAGACAGCACATTTCCATTTCATTAAGGTCATTGAAGATAGAGCACATGTTCTAGTTATGGAAGGATGGGGAGGGAAATAAGCTGTGCCCATTTAAAGGAACCATTTCAACACTTGGCTTAACTGAATTATGGAAATCATGGAAAACCTAAATCTGGATAGCCAGACAGATGGAGATTTGAACTATTGTCTGTACGAGCCCAGTGTACGAACCACTGTGCCACATCGCTTGATGTGCTTACTGGACCTTAGGGGTGTAAGACATGTAAGATGAGTCACTGTATCAGCCACTCTCGGCTGAGTTTTGCCCCTGGCCATAGACTGTTGACAAGGCACTATACATAGTGATCATGTATAGAACTCTATACATGGTTTTGTTATTTTGCACATGCATGCTATCTCGTGGTACTAACTACGCTAAAGTATTTACTTCTAAAAACAAAGATGATGTGACTTACCAAATGAAGCGCTGGCATGTCGATAGACACACAAACAAACACACGCATACACACAAAATTCAAGCTTTCGCAACCAACGGTTGCTTTGTCAGGAAAGAGGGAAGGAGAGGGAAAGACGAAAGGATGTGGATTTTAAGGGAGAGGGTAAGGAGTCATTCCAATCCCGGGAGCAGAAAGACTTACCTTAGGGGGAAAAAAGGACAGGTATACACGCGCGCACGCGCGCACACACACACACACACACACACACACACACACATATATATATATATATATATATATATATATATATATATATATATATATATATATATATATATATATATATATCCATTCGCACATACACAGACACAAGCAGACATTCGTAAAGGCAAAGAGTTTGGGCAGAGATGTCAGTCGAGGCGGAAGTACAGAGGCAAAGATGTTGTTGAATGACAGGTGACGTATGAGCGGCGGCAACTTGAAATTAGCGGAGGTTGAGGCCTGGTGGGTAACGAGAAGAGAGGATATACTGAAGGGCAAGATCCCATCTCCGGAGTTCTGACAGGTTGGTGTTAGTGGGAAGTATCCAGATAACCCGGACGGTGTAACACTGTGCCAAGATGTGCTGGCCGTGCACCAAGGCATGTTTAGCCACAGGGTGATCCTCATTACCAACAAACACTGTCTGCCTGTGTCCATTCATGCGAATGGACAGTTTGTTGCTGGTCATTCCCACATAGAAAGCTTCACAGTGTAGGCAGGTCAGTTGCTAAATCACGTGGGTGCTTTCACACGTGGCTCTGCCTTTGATTGTGTACACCTTCCGGGTTACAGCACTGGAGTAGGTGGTGGTGGTGGGAGGGTGCATGGGACAGGTTTTACACCGGGGACGGTTACAAGGGTAGGAGCCAGAGGGTAGGGAAGGTGGTTTGGGGATTTCATAGGGATGAACCACGAGGTTACGAAGGTTAGGTGGACGGCGGAAAGACACTCTTGGTGGAGTGGGGAGGATTTCATGAAGGATGGATCTCATTTCAGGGCAGGATTTGAGGAAGTCGTATCCATGCTGGAGAGCCACATTCAGAGTCTGAATCAGTCCCGGAAAGTATCCTGTCACAAGTGGGGCACTTTTGGGGTTCTGCTGTGGGAGGTTCTGGGTTTGAGGGGATGAGGAAGTGGCTCTGGTAATTTGCTTCTGTACCAGGTTGGGAGGGTAGTTGCGGGATGCGAAAGCTGTTTTCAGGTTGTTGGTGTAATGGTTCAGCTTATTTCCTCTAGAAGCTGTGACCACAAATTTTGATAACGATAGCTGCACGAGACACTAAGTATAAGAACCAAAGAAATGTTCCCCCACAGATGAGTCAAGTAAAATCCTAGTGATAAACTGTTGAAGCATTTGCAACAAAGTCCCAGAGTTTGAAGCAATTCTAAAAGGCACTGGAGTTTGTAATGCCTCGCAAAATTTCGGGGTAAATTGTAGAGATCCTCGTATTTCCACCACCTCGAACATGCGTTATTTTAGAAATGAGTGTGGTAAAGTACAACTGTGTCTACTGCACCACAATTACGTGTGTGCAGAACAGATGTGTATCGGATGAGTGATCGGCGCAGGCAGGTAGTCGCCGAGCCCGCCTCAGAAGTTACATGTCCAGTTCAAGGAATTTATGCGCCCTACTCCGTGCGACATCAAACATTATTGTGTGAACATTTGAATGTTGTTTAAAGAAGAGAAGAGACCATTAGTAATTCATTCATTCTCTTTCTTTGGTAAGGTCTGGAGAGTTGTCTTGTTAAACTTAGAGATATTTGTAGAACGTATTTATGCAAAAATGAATGCGATAGTTTCTGACGGACCGGAAGGTGTCGAGCTTACAAAAAATGTTTCAGTTGTATGAAAACTGTTATGTGTGATGAAAATACAGTGAGATTGAGCTCAAAGTATTCTTGAATGTATGGAGTAATTTTAAAAACACAAAAAATTGATCCAAAGTAGCATCTTATCCTCGGAGAAGAAATTGTGCAGGCCATTGCACCTGGCTATCCTGAAAAGAAGATCGCTGATCAACTCCAAGTAAGTTCTATAGCCAAGGGGGAGTGTGAATCTTGCACACCAGTACCACACTGCCACCCTTAATCACCAGAAAAGTGAGCAGGACATGAAAAGGAGGAATTTTTTTTGAAGAAGATTGAGATGAGAAAAAGTTGAGAGTTGCCATAGCAACATATAATAACGAGACAAAAAAAAGTTGGTCTGCAAGATTCGATGAAGAAGATTTGGTTGTGGGGAGGAAGCAATCCTCACACATGCAGTAACCAGCCAACGCAGTAACCAGCCAACGCAGTAACCAGCCATTGTTGCTGGTTGCTGTTCGAGTTGCTGACTTCACGCCTGCCGATGAAGACACCGATGCCGCGACCAACATTTGACACTGCCGGCGCCCCTGTGGTACACTGGTGCAGTATCTACACCTCACCGATGCAGCCTGCCAGGTGAGCTCAAGATAATAACTATCTGAATGTAAACTAGGGTGGTCATTATTTACAGAGGTAAGTTTTTTTTAAATGATCACAAGATCAAAGAAAAGTAGGACTGTGGAGGAGGAACAACAACCTACAGAAACTGTAGGACCAGACATGGCGATGACAGTGACTAAGATCACGCCAGACTGGACTGAAGTAGCAAATTTAATTAAGGGACGAAGTCTGAAGTTGCACTCTGTGATTAATACTTTAAATGAAGAACTAGAAGCACAGAGTGCTACTTTAAGCGAAAAGTTAGAAGCACAGAGTGCTACTTTAACTGCTCAAATTGAGTCTTTGAGAAATGAAATAAGTACTACTTTAAGTGAAAAGTTAGAAGCACAGAGTGAAGCTTTAAATTCTAAATTTGAGATGTTAAATGATAAAGTGGAAAATTTACGAGTACATTTAAAGAATGAATTAAGTAATTCTTTACCTGTACAAATGAATCAAATGTTTACGGACTTTAACCAAAAGCAGGATCATCAATTTCAGAAGTTGACCCAGAAATTAGAATTTGATATTGAGGACAAGTGTACCAATATAGAGCCTGAGTTTAATGAGAACTTAGGGTCATTTCAAAGTGTGTGTAATGTTACATTCGACGCAGTGAAACAGAGATTATATACCTTAAAAGATACCATTGAAAGACAAGACAAACTGATCACTATTGTCCAATCGCAAATTGCAGGGGTCAACACACATGTAGATGTAGTAGAGAGAAATTTTAATGAAAGACACCATAAATATAAGCAGTCTGGAGGAACAGGTAGAGGAATTAATCGACCGAAAGTTGCTGAAAGGGTAAACACAGACAACATTCCACCATGTTTAGCTTCAGAACTTGATGATACTAAAAAAGGCATAGACGATTTGTGGACGGAATTTAAACTTATCCAGAATAAGACAGAGAAGGGGGTAGCTTCACAGAATGTAGTGTTCGCTAGTAAAGTGGTAATTGTTTTGTTGAGGGGAGACTTTCACACAAAATGTAATAAGAAGTGCTGGTCTGCACTTGCTCAAGTGATGTTAAGAGCAGATCCATGGGATCCGGGTGGAGTCACATCATTCCCCAGGGACATTAACATTCTGTGTTAACGGGCGGAGTGATGACCATCGGAACCCAAGTTGGGTTTGGTGTTACTTCCATATTCGTTTTCTTACATCAAATTATCTTCAAGTCTTATACTATCCTGTATTCTATTTTATTCCTCTTACACTGTCATACAGCTTAGTACTTGGGCATAATCATCTAGACGCTGTGGACAAGCATGGTTGATATCAAGGTCATACTGCTTTCTGTGGAGGTAGTAATAAGAGATCTTTTCAATTCAATTTTATTTTTATTATCACATAACATGCCTTATACAATCAAAGATTGTGACATAGGTGACTTGTCAGTTTTACACTGTATATAATAATACTAAAAATAGACAATAAACTAATAATATATATGGTGTAACATCTTCAAAGAGGTATTTTAATTACAATTATAATGCATTGTTGCCATTCATGAAATCTTCTACACTAAAGTAACATTTATCTTTCAGATATTTTTCCAGGTCTCTTTTGGTACCTTTTACATTTGGGTCATCCATATCTTTCCTTATTTTATTTACAAATTTCATGCCCATATAATATGGGGTTTTTTCACATGATTTTAAACGGTGGGTAGGTAACATGTAGCTCGTTCTATATCTAGTATCATATTGATGCAAGAAGAAGTTGCCCTCAAAAAGTTGTGGGTTTCTTTTTGTGAAAGTGAGAGTTTCATAAATGTATATGCTTGGAATGCTCATTAGATCTAGTTTTACAAATAAAGGTTTGCAATGTTGCTTTGCTTTTGCTCCCACCATTGCTCGGATGATTCTTTTTTGTAGTCTAAAAGCTCTAAGTAAATTTGTTTTTTCAGACCCCCAGAAAATTATACTATACCTAATGACTGAAACAAAATATGCATTATATACAGTTTTTCTTACAGCTAAATCAGTAATACTATACAAGATATTCATAATATATACAAGGCTATTCAGTCGACCCAGTATGTTGTCCACATGGTGACTCCATAACAGGTTTTTATTGACTAACACGCCAAGGAATTTGACACAGTCTGCAGTCTCTAATTTTTTGTCCATATACCTTATTTCACATATAGACTGTGGAGATTGTTTTGTGGTAAAAATCAACAATTTCTGTTTTTGTAAAATTTAATGTCAATTTATTGTTTTAGACCCATGCCTCTACTTCCCCAAGTGTTTGTTCAATATGACAAATTAGGTCTACCTCATTTTTACAACCGACTACAGCTGTTGAGTCATCTGCATAGAGGATAGTATCAGACTGGACCTAACATGGCATATCATTAATATAATACAGAAAAAGCAGTGCCCCCTATATTGAAACTTGTGGAACACCTAATTGAGTGTTTTTCCAGCCAGAGAGAAATTTCTTGCCGTTGATGTTAAAAAGTACTCTTTGTTTTCTGCTTGAAAACCATAGCGTGCCAATTTTTGGAGAAGCAGGTCATGATTTACTGTGTCGAAGGCTTTGGACAGGTAACAAAAGATGCCTGACACACACATTCTATCATCAAGACATCTGCTGACTTTTGTGACTAATTCATTTATTGCATGGATTGTGCTGCTGCGGCCTTTTCTGAAACCATATTGATTGCCTAAGATAATGCTGTTAGATGAATTGTGATTTTCAATCTGATCACATGCAGCTCTTTCAAATATTTTTGAGAAAATTGGTAACAGTGAGATTGGCCTATAGTTGCCCAATTCATCTTGTTTGCCTTTTTTATGTATGGGCCGAACTTCTGCATATTTTAATCTATCTGGGAAACATCCCTCATCAAAAGATTGGTTGATTATGAAAGAGAGTGGATATGTAATACTGTGACGGACTATTTTTATTATTTCAGTGGGGACCTCATCCCAACCCGCAGATTTTGGATTTTTTAAGGACATTATGATTTTGATGACATCTGGGATGTCTCACTCAAGTACCGGTAAAGTGGGGATCCTGGGGAAGGGGGGTGGGAAGAGTTTCCTGTCTTTCGGGCTAACTTCTTTCTCTTCTTCAATCTTAGCAACCATTTCTACTTTTCCCTTCCTTACTTCTCTTTTGAGTACCAGTCTATCTTTCCCTCTGTCCATATGCACCCACTTCTATCAAGTCTCTCAATTTCCGTGATTTTCTACGACTTTCAACTTATTTCTCATAAGCTGGTCGAAGAATCAGGCTACACGACTACCCATATGCATACACACAAAGACACAAACAGGAAGAGTACAGTT
This sequence comes from Schistocerca piceifrons, assembly GCF_021461385.2. Lineage (NCBI taxonomy): Eukaryota > Metazoa > Arthropoda > Insecta > Orthoptera > Acrididae > Schistocerca > Schistocerca piceifrons. Next base: position 170,091,836 of record NC_060140.1, read on the forward strand.
TAAAATAATGAGGGAACCGTCATGTGTTGGAGGGTGAATAGTGTGTACATAATGATAGGTATGTGCACCTGGTTATGTGAGGTCATGGTTCCACATCACGTAAAGGTATGTACAGGGGTATATTTATATATGTAAGAGCTAAGAGAATTTATGGTTATGAAGACTGTGTTACACTAGTATGTGTACATGAGAGGAGGAGGAACATATTGTGGTTCATTATGCTACACTGTACACTTAAGTGGACAGAATTGATGTCAGCCTAACTACTGATCTGACAAATTGTAGGATAATGGGACAAGCGGAGTTTAAGTAGGTGTGTGTGTGTGTGTGTGTGTGTGTGTGTGTGTGTGTGTGTGTGTGTGTATTAAATAACATTTCCAAATGGAAGAGTAATGGTGGAGGACTCTAAAGGGTTAAAGAGAGTATTGAGAAGCGAGTGGTAAGGAGTGAAGTAGGATGTTAATTTCTCTGTATTCGAATTCTGGGGTACATAAAGATGTATGCTAGGGCAATGAACTATGCAGCCCATTCAGGAAGGAGAAGGAGGACGCAGCCAGCATAGATTGGATGGAAAAGGGCAGGTAGGCACACCCAAGAAAGGCTGACCTATACTGTGCGGGCACGGGCACCAAGAAGGGGATTGACCTGTACCATAGTATATTAGGAATTTGTTTAAAGAGGCGTACCTACCAAAATGCAAGGAGGAAGTGCTTTCATAGTATCAACCCGTATGTGAGGTATAGGTACTGTGCCAAAGGAAAAGGGCAGTATCGTGACAAGTCACACATTTTGTAGAGATTATTCTGGTAAAGGTCCCGAGTTCGAGTCTCTGTCCTGCACACAGTTTTAATCTGCCAGGAAGCTTCATTATTCTGGTAAATTTGAATTCTTTTTTCCACTCACATTGTTATGTTTGTGTGAAGTTACATGTGTTGAAAAGAACACCTTTATTTACCCAGAGTTCCTCCAGATTGTAAAAGGCATTGAATGAGTCCATACTTAGAAAAAGTAGCACACGAAGTACGGGCAAATAATTGCATACGCTTGGGTTATGCGCACTTGGAGTTTATGATTGGAAATGGAACAGAAAGATTCTTGTCCTTACAAAGTTTACATTGATCAAAAGGTCCATGATTATAATGGTATTAACATGGAAAAGCAAATAGAACTATATATAAAGAACCCGATGGCTTTAAAAAAAAAAAAAAAAGTCATATACATTGATGGAAACGTAAAGTAATATTATATGAATACAATATTGATGTACATAATGAACATGTATAAAATATTGTGTGTTCGAGCTAAGGGGAGGGATATGTAGTGCCTCGAGAATTTCGGGGTAAATTCTAGAGGCCCTCGTATTTCCATCTCAAACATGCGTTATTTTATAAATGAGTGTGGTAAAGTAGAACTGTATCTGCTGCACCACAATTACATGTGTGCAGGACGGACGTGTATCGGATGGATGATCGGCATGGGCAGGTGGTCGCCGAACCCGCCTAAGATGTTACACGTCCAGCTCAAGGAATAAATGCGCCTTACTCCGTGCAACATCAAACATTATTGTGTGAACATTTGAATGTTGTTGAAAGAAGAGAAGAGACAATTACTTATTCATTTATTCTCTTACCTTCATAAGGTCCAGAGAGTTGTCTCGTTAAACTTGGAGAGATTTGTAGAATGTATTAATGGAAAAATGAATGTGATAGTTTCTGACAGACCGGTAGGTGTCGAGCTTACAAAAAATATTTCAGTTGCATGAACACTGTTATGTGTGATGAAAATACAGTGAGGTTGAGTTCAAAGTATTCTCGAGTGTAAGCAGTTATTTTAAAAGCATAAGAAATTGATCAAAAGTAGCAGCTTATCTTCGGAGAAGGAGCTGTGCAGGACATTGCAGCCGGCTATCCTGAAAAGAAGATCAGTGAAGCAACTCCAAGTAAGTTCGATAGCTAAGGGGGAGTGTGAGTCTTGCACACCGGTACCTCACTGCCACCCTTAATCACCGGAAACTGCCAGAAGCTCATAAAATACTATGCACAGAATGCTGGCCAAAACCTGGACAGCAGTAAGATTTTTGGGGTAAATTTAAATTACACCAAAGAAATAAGCTAACAGGAAATGGAAGAGTTTTGTTCATCACAGTAAACAAACTCAAATCCAACAAGATAGAAATGGAGCTGGATGTGAGACAGCTTGGTCAAGAATCATTATATGGGGTGGGAATAAACTTTTATAGTGCAACTCACTAATTCATTCACTGATGAGCCACAACATTATGGCCACCTACCTAATATCCGGTATGACCACCTTAGACACAGATACAGGATGACAATTACTGAACTATATGAAATAAAATCGTCGTAGCTTCTGAACGGTTTGCATTAGGACTTTCAAACTGCACGGCCACGGGGCATGATGGGAATTAGTATGTGCATATGGTTTGGTTTACCAATGAAGCCCACTTTCATTTGGATGGGTTCATCAAAAAGCAAAACTGGTGCATCTGAGGGACTGAGAATCTGCTTTTCGCCATCGAGGAGTCTCTTCACCCTCAACGAGTGACTGTGTGGGGTATAATGTACAGTCACAGAATAATAAATATGATATTCCTTGATGGCACAGTGACTACCGAATAGTACATCAAGGATTTGGAAGATGATTTCATCCCCACTACCCAAAGTGACCCTGATTTCAACAAAATGTGGTTCATGCAAGACAGAGCTCGACCCCATTGAAGCAGGATAGTGTTTGACGTCTGGGAGGAGCACTTTGGGACCGCATTCTGGCTCTGGGGTACCCAAGTCCACTGGCATGGGCCTCGATTGGCCACCATATTCTCATGATCTGAACAAATGTGACTCCTTTTTGTGGGGCTATATTAACAATAACGTGAATAGCAATAAACCCAAAACTGTTGCTGAGCTGGAAACAGCCATTCAGGAGGTCATCAACAGCATCGATGTTCCGATACTTCAACGGATGATGCACAATTTTGCTATTTGTCTGCGCCACATCATCGCCAATGATGGCAGGCTTATCGAACATATCGTAACATAAATCAAAATATCTGTAGTGATGTTTACATGGGAAATAAAGTCTGCACTTGCCTTCGTTTGTAACTAATTTACATTTTTTTTCATGTACTTCAATACTTGTCACCCTGTAACTGTGGCAACACATCATTGTAGTAAAGCAATGAGGCCTCGGTAGGTCGTTGGATGGAGTTGGCACCACATCTGCACACACAAGTCACCTAGTTCCCATAAATTCCAGTGAGGGGGACGATGAGCTCTGACGAGACATTCAATCACATCCCAGATGTATTTGATCAGATTCAGATTTGGCGAGTGTGTGTGTGTGTGTGTGTGTGTGTGTGTGTGTGTGTGTGTGTGTGTGTGTGTGGGGGGGGGGGGGGGGGGGGGCAGAATATCAATTGGAATACGCCACTGTGTTCTTCAAACCACTCCACCACACTGTTGCCCTTGCGACATGGCACATTATCTTGTTGAAAAATGACACTGCCATCGAGAAACATGATCCTCGGGATGGGGTGTACATGGTCTGCAACCAGGGTATGATACTCATCGGCCATCATGGTGCCTCACACGAGCTACACTGGACCCATGTATGACCCGTGTGAATGTTCCCCAGAGCATAATGGAGCTGCTGCCAACTTGTCTTCATCCCGCAGTATAGAAGAAGGTATCGGGATTCATCAGATCATGCAATGCTCTGCCACTGTGCCAACTTCTAGTGCCAATGCTCACATGCCCATTTCACTCAAAGTTGCCAATGTCGTGGTGTTAACACTGGCACATGCATGGGTTGTCAACTGTGCAAACCCAACGTTAGGAGTCTTTAGTGCACAGTGTGTTCAGACACTTGCAGTTGCCCAGCATTAAAGTCTGATGTTAGTTCCGCCACACTTTGCTGCCTGCCCTGTTTTCCAATCTGCCCAGCCTATGACATCTGATATCTGTAATGAGGGGTGGCCGCCCAACCTCATGATGTCTGGATGTTTTGTTTTGTTTTGTTTTAGGGCACAAAAACAACTAGGCGCCCACGTCAGAACCATAGAACACAAAGATGAAAAAGAAGTTAAAAGCAACTACACATTATGCCCAATCAACAGAAGGAAAGACAGATAAAAACAGGGACTTTCTTTTGGAGAAAGGTCCACAAAATAAGCCACAGAGATAATGGAGGTCCTGAACTAAAGATTAAATGTCCTCCACCTTATTGTTATGACAGGTACATCGTAAAATGTGGTAGACACCCGTATGTCGATTGGTAAAATGGCCGATAGTTCAGACGGCAAAGATAAATTAGTACGCAAGTGGTAAAAAAAGGGCATTCCACCAGCAATGGCAAACTGTCAAAGGTTGATGCCAATGAGCACAAAGTGGTGGGGGCTCATCGCTTAACAAATGGCGATGGCTAAAATGACAGTGCCCAATACGCAACCTAGGTAAAATGATCTCCTTGCGGCGAGGGGAGGCCAGCCAAGCTGCTGGGTGAGGTTTAATTCCCCAGAGCTTGTTCCCATGAAGGGAAGACCAGTGGTGATGCCAAAGTAACACCACCTGCTGACAGATGGCAACACAGAGATCATTGAAAAGAATGGAAGAACCAGCAGGCTGAGTCTTGGGCAACAGACTCAGAGGTCTCATTTCCTGTCACACTGATGTGACCAGGAACCCACATAAACGTCACAGTGACTCCATCAAGAGTGAGCATGTGAAGGCTTTCCTGAACCTGTTCCACTAAGGGATGGACAGTGTACATCACGCACAGGCTCTGAAGGGCACTGAGAGAGTAGGAGCAAATGACACAATTGAAAAGCCTGTGTCGCTGGATGTACTGTGTGGCCTGATACAGCACGAAGAGCTCTGCTGTAAATACAGGGCAGTGTTCTGGAAGCCGATACCAAAAATTGTCGGTACCGATGATGAAGGCACATGTGACACCATGTTCAGTTCGAGAGCCATCAGTGTTCACAAAGGTACTATTGTGAAGTTCCTTGTGAAGGTCAAGAAACTTACAGTGATACAGCTAGTCTGGAGTAGTGTCCTTAGGAAGCGAATGAAGTCCAAGGTGAACACAGGCCACCACATGAATCCAATGTAGTGAAGCGTTCACATCCATTGGGGAAGTGGAGGTAGTGTGAAGTTAAGCTGCCAAAGCAACAGCCAAAAGTGAACTCCAGGAGGTAACAGAGAAGAGGGTTGCACACCATACTAGCGGTCAAGGGATTCATCGAAGAAGGAGGCATAGGATGGGTGGCCAGGCATGGCAGACAAATGGCATGTGTATCCACTGAGGAGAACGTTACATTGGTATGACAGAGGTAGTTCAGCAGTTTCTTTATATAGATTCCCAACTGGGCTCGTGTAAAAGGCGCCAGTGGCCAAATGGATGCCACGATGGTGGATTGTATAGAGACGGTGTAAGATGGATGGACGTACAGATGAATAAATGAAACACCCATAGTCTAGTTTCAAACAGAGGGATCGGTACAAATGGAGGATGGTGGTCTGATCAGCTCCCCAGGGAGTACAGCCACGGACACGTAGGACATTGAGGAACAGGTATGGCGCGGGCGGCCAGGTAAGATATGTGGGAGGACCAAGAAAGTTCTCTATCGAGCATAAGCCCCAGGAATTTGGTAGTTGCAGCAAACGGAAGAGCAACAGGCTCAAGGTGTAAAGATGGTGGAAGAAACCCAAAGTGCTCCCAGAAATTCATACAAACGGTTTTCTCAGTGGAAAAATGAGAGCCATTGTCGATGCTCCACAAGTAAAGACAACCGAGACAACGCTCCAGACGCTGCTCAAGAAGGCAAGTCCATGGAGAACGCAACATATGGCAAAATTATTAACCAAAAGAGAGCCTGAGGTGCCTGAAAGGAGACAAGCCATAATAGGATTAACGGCGATAGCAAAGAGGGCGACGCTCCAAACTGGATCCTGAGGCACACAGTTTTCCTGGATAAAGGTTTCCGACAGGGCAGAACCAACATGTAACTTGAAAACACTGTCTTTTAAAAATTTCTGAAGGAAACGGGGCAGGTGAGAGAGTACAGAGGATACCAGTCCTCAAGCAGGTGTCATAGTAGGCTTTCTCCAAATCAAAAAACATGGCCACAGTCTGGTATTTCCACAGAAAACCATTCCTGTCAAGGGTTGACAAAGTGACGAGATGGTCAACTGCAGAATGGCACACTCGAAATCCGCACTGTGCAGTGGTTAGCAAATTGCAAGATTCCAGCCACCATACCAGCTGGTCATAAATCATACGTTCCATCACATTGCAAACACAGCTTGTCAGAAAATGGGGCGGTAGCTAGAAGGAAGGTGTTCATCCTTACTGGGCTTAGTGGTTTCACGCCAGCATCTGGGAAACGTGCCCTCTGCCCAGATGTGATTATATGTATGAAGGAGAAAGTCTTGCCTGCAAGAGAAAGGTTCTGCAAGGAATCAGTGTGAACATCGTCTGGCCCTGGGGCGAAGGATCGGGATGAAGTGAGAGTATGATCTAGCTTCCCCCTAGTAAATGCGGCATTGTAACAGTCACAATTCTTGGAAGAGAAGGGTATCGCCCGAGCCTTCGCCATTTGTTTCCGATGGAGGAAAGCACAGTGATAGTGGGTGAAGCTCGAAATACCCACAAAATAGCAGTCCAAGGTGTTGGAAGTGGCAGTAGGGTCCACTATGACATCATCTGCTATGGTCAGGCTGGAAATTGGGGAACAGACCTTGGTCCCAGAGAGCTGTCGAAAGTTGGCCCACATAACGCAGGAGGGACAGGAACTATTAAAAGAACTAGTAAATGAAGTACAGCTTGCTTTTGTGCTAGCCTGAAGAATGCAGCGACACTGCGCACACAACTGTTTATAACAAATACAGTTTGCCATCATAGGATGATAGTTAAAAATGTGGGGAGCACGTCTCTGCTACAGGGCACAGGGGCTGGAGGATCCTGCTCCATGAGATCTACAGAGGCATTGGCATTTTCCCTTGGTCAGTCTGCAGAGTGCAGGGCAGAAAAACAATTGGTGATGTGCACCAACGACAAGGAAGGTATCAAATGGTGACACCATTGAAGAGAATCTCCATGTCAATGAAGGAGAAGACCATTTGCCTTTGTTTGATTTCTTGGAGCCTTTGTGGTTGTTAGATGATTCTGAAGTTTGCTGGCTGGAGGGATGTAAAAATTTTTTGCGGGAGCATTCCTACTGTCCTTTCTGGCCTGCTTCTTGTGTGGCAGGTGAGTTCGCCATGTGAAGCGAAAATTTGGTGGCTTGTTGCACAGCTGGAGGAGAAGGAGATGGGGATGCTACTGTGACACTGGGCAATTTTACAACCGAGGTGCTGAACTTGAGGTCACGTGTCTGCATGGCCTTGTCCTTCATCGAGTGAGATGTAGCAAGAACAATACTGTTAAGTGCCAGATGGTAAAACACAGTTTCCAAATAGCCAATAACTTGCAGCAACATGGTAAGGCACTTTTTCCTTCACCTGGATCTCCTGGACAGCCCGCTGATCAAGGTTGCGAGGAGGTTGCATTGTTGCCACTGCAATTGATACAGTGCATATGAGCATCCCTATTACAGGCTGCAAATTTGGCCAGGTGTCGACAGGACATTTGAGTGTGGTTGTGACTATGACACTGGTAGCAGTACATTGGGTTCAGACTTTGATAACTTCATAGCCAGCTTTGAACTTTGATGGGAGCACTACTCTATCAAATGTGAGAAAAAGAGTGTGAGTGGGTGCCACGGATGCATCTACCTTTTTCATCGTCTGACGGATTGCAATGACACTCTCATCAGAAAGGTAAGTCTGGATTTTTCCCTTGGTCAGATCATCAGGCAGCCTAGTGTAAATAACACCACGCGAAGGATTTGGTGTTCAATGGGGCTCGATATGAACAGGATAGCCTTGGTGGAGTGAAGCTGCAAGCAGTTGTTGTACTTGAGAATCACATGTAGTCTCCAAAACCCACAAAGTGCCATTTTGTAAACAAGAGCAGGATTTCACAGGGCCAGAAATTGCATCAACACCTTTCTGAATAATAAATGGATTAACCATACCAAAGGACTGACTGTCTTCAGTATGTAAACCATGAGGAACCAAGGAGCAGCTGGGAGAGTCTTTGAATTGTTAGCCTCATTCCATTTACATTTAGTAGACGCAGACTGAGAATATGATGTTTGGCTCATTGCGAGAAAATTCTCCACGACTGCCAGCATATCCGATGGCACACTCATTCCAACTGGAGGCCCCTTCTCCTCTGCCCCTCTCCCCCCCTCAGAGGCGGGCTAACTTGGCTTAGGTGATTGCTCACATGGTTATGCCACCTGAACACCTGACAGAAGGGTCAATTGGCAATTTGAGAAGGTAACAGCTCAGACAATCACCCTTCCCTGGGCCTCACCTGTGCCAGGGGATACATGCGAATCCTACCTGTCAACCTGTGGCTGGGAATTATGCGTTACCCAGTCGCCTGTTACATGTCAGATGGGTGTGCCAGTCTTCAGGAGTGCACAGGGAGGAAGAATAAAAATCTCTAACGTTGAAGTGGAGGAAGGATGGGAGAAGGGGAACAAAGAAAGAAAAAAAGAACTAAAAAACAGTGGAGGTACTATTCTGATGTCAGGCTACTGAAAATGCTGAACACATTTCCAAAAATATCCTACACATGTTCCCCAAGGGAGGGGAAAAAGAATAGCAAGCGGATAGATTTACAGCACGTAAGGGAAAAGATGCTACGAAGGTTGGGGACCCCTTGTTGCCAAGCACGAACTCAGCAAATAGTGGTGAGCCTCCTGTGGGGGACATGTGGACATGGTTTCACCTCTTGTTGAAGACTCACCACAGCACTCCCCGAATACCTGACAAATCATGCAGCTTTCAAAATGTTCGTACCAAGCCTCTGGGCCATCACAATCTGATTTCCATCAAACTCAGATAGATCACATGCTTTCCCCATTCTATACATGGACAGCACACTCACAGATACTACATGCACCATGCACTTGTCTTACTAGAAGTCATTTCTCGCCTGGTGACACTGCAATCGACCAGATGGGATTTATATCGATAGTAGGTCGGTGGCCATAATGTTCTGGCTGATCACTGTATGTTGCCTAATCATACTGTCATCATAAGGAGACTTTAATCATCCAACAATTAATTGGTAAGTTGGCATATTTACAGTTTCATAAGTGTTGGGTGAGACACGGCAGGCTGCGAAATAGTACTAAATGGCTTCTCCAAAAATTTCTACGAACAGATAATTTATAAAACTACTCATGAATTCAATATATTATTTTTAATAGCAACAAACAGACTTGACATCTTTGTATTTGTCCTCAAACTGGCATCAGTGATGATGAGGCAGTTGTAGCAACAATAATTACCACAGTACAAAGGACAACTAAACCAAGAAGAAATAATTACATGTTCATTAACCTAGATAAAGATGCAGAAGTATATCATCTCAAAGTGGAAATTCAAACATTTACTTATTGACAGGAGCATGTGAGAACTGACTCCAGTTTAAAGGAATAGCTGACAAAGTACACAATAAATATGTACCTAGTACAGCAGTTCATGATGAGAGGAGCTGAGTAAACAGTAACAACTTCACAATAGATGTAAAACAAAGGACAGGGTTCTACACAGAGAAATACTTAATGAAGTGCACTTTTGGCAGAGGACAATGCATGAAATGATCAATGACTGATGTAGACAGAAATTCTGCTCTCATGCAGAAGAAAGGCAGGGTGGTAGTAGATGGGTAATCATTAAAGTCCGATTATCACTTCGTAAAAATAAAGTTACATATTTCATTTTTTGACTGTTTGCAGGTACACGTATGCAGACCTGGTACATGTTCAAATCCCTGTGCAACAACACTCTACCCATGCCACTAGAGAAGCCAAAACTAAATGATGCAGTCCATTGATAATGTGGAGTATTGTGTGGTAATTTGTTTTCTCCATTTGAAGGGGAACAAAACTATAACAATCCATGCCGAGTTGATGGAAGTGTATAGCAACAGTAAATAGTTACATGACACAATTGTTAGGCAGGTGCAGGTGCTACCAGTGTGGTCAAACAAGACCAATGACGAAGAATTAAGTGACAAACCATCCCTATGCAAAGAAATGGGAACTGTAAGAAAAGTGGAGGCCACGCTCAAAGATAGGTGTATCACAGTCAACTTAGCAGTGGAAAAAGTGGATATCAGTTATGGATTAGTTTTCAATATCTTGTGTGACATTTTGAATATGACAAAGGGTGCCACCTACTGTGTTCCACAGCTGCTCACAGCCGTTCTAAATGACTACTGCACCGAGGCAGCAGTGGAAATGTTACAGCTTCTTCTTATTCTTATTCTCCTTCTTTAGCTAGTGCCTTGTCCCGCAGTTTCCGCAGGGTCAGCATGGTTACAATCGGACTTGGCATGGTTAATTTGAAGGGGTGGCCGGATGCCCTTCCTGCCTCCATCCTGTGCCCCCTGGGATGGAATCAGTGTACCCCTGCTGTCTGCGTCTAGTGTAAATCATGAAATAGTGTTTCAAATGTCTGAGTGTCATGTAACTGAGGTGGGACATGGGTACCAGCCCACTATTCACCTAAGGGGATGTGGAAAACCACCTAAAAACCAAATCCAGACTGGCTGGTACACCAGCCCTCGTCGTCAATCCGCCGGGCGGATTTGATCCGGGGCTGGTGCGTCTACCTGAATCCAGGAAGCAGCCCATTAGCGCTCTTGGCTAACCTGACTGGTACTGGAAATGTTACAGCTGTTTCAGACAAATCCAGATGACTTCTTTAACTACTCAACAACAATGAGCCCAAAAAAAGCAGCAAAGCAAGTAGTGGAAACATGGATTCATCACCACCAAAAAAGGAAAAAGACCCAATCATAAAAGTACAAGGTGATGCTGAGTGCCAAAAGATTATGCTTGTAAGAGGCAAACCGTCACAAGCTATTGACATCACACAATGAGCTTATTGGAGGCCATCAAGACAAAATGTTGCTGCTGGTTGTCCAAGGGGTAGTGATGGGAACATCTGCTCTCCACATTTTTAAATATAATCCTATGATGGGAAACTGTATTTGTTATAAGAAGTTGTGTGAGCAGTGTCGCTGCATTCTTCAGGCTAGTACAAAAGCAAGCTGGATTTCATTTACTAGTTCTTTTAATAGTTCCTGTCTCTCCTGCGTCATGTGGGCCAACTCCCGACAGCTCTCTGGGACCAAGGTCTGTTCCCCAATTTCCAGCCTGACCATAGCAGATGATGTCATAGTGGACCCTACTACTACTTCCAACACCTTGGGCTGCTACTTTGTGGGTGTTTCGAGCCAGTTGTAGTTTTATGTATTGGTTAGATTATTATTCGCTTATTTCTTTTCAGTTAAACTAGTCCGTGGGAGCAATCAAATGAAAATAATCAACAAAGTCTGCTGCAGTTCTGCATACTGATGAATGATTCATTCTTCTTTTTCAAATGAAATAAGTACGCAATTTTTCTATCCAATGAACCACATATTCATTCTTCCAACTCAACAGCTTTCAAGAGTGTTGCATTCTGCCCTCAGTGGCTGTAGATAGCGGTCATGTGTGCGTGCGGGGAGGCCTGCTTTTGTGTGTGTGTGTGTGTGTGTGTGTGTGTGTGTGTGTGTGTGTGTGTGTGTGTGTGTGTGTTTTTTTTTTTTGCTGAAGAAAGGTTTGGCTGAAAGCTCAATGTGTAACAGTCATCTTTTTCATAATATTGTTAAAGTTAAAGTAAGCAGTATATACGTTCATTTAATTATGTACTGTATAGACTAAGTCTTCATCAATTAAAACTGATTAATGTACTGCTGAGAATTAAGGTGTCCCAAATATAATAAACACACAAGTAATTAAGTTGGAGTATTGTTTGGATTACAAAGTTAATTGGGAAGTTCCCTTGGGAGTACATGGAGAAGACAGGACCATTCCCAAACTTTAGCAATGGTATGCATTTGATTGTAACGAAAAGCTGTGATGATGCCTGTTAATTAAAAATTACTTGAATTGAGCTCTAAATCATTTATTCAGCTATTTATTTGTGTGGGAGATAAATACAGTGTGAACATAAAGTCCGGGAACACTTAATTATTTATTGCACAAGAACCAAACATTGCACAGGTATCATACATATGTCATTTTGAAGAGACACCATGAAAGGTTTTTTTCTTTTTTAAACCACCACAGCATAGTTTGGTAATTTGCTGATAGCCAGGGCTAGTCGCAAACATGAAGAGAGTGTGTGCGGAGCGAGCTTTCTGTGTGCTGGCGTTCGACAAAAACAAGTGTGCTACAGCTGTTCAATGGATATTTAGAACCAAGTACGGTAAGAAGCCACCAACAAGGAAGTCCATTTACCACTGGCACAACAAATTCGTGAGGACGGGTTGCTTGTGAAACTTCCTGCCAGATTAAAACTGTGTGCCCGACCGAGACTCGAACTCAGGACCTTTGCCTTTCGCAGGCAAGTGCTCTACCATCTGAGCTACCGAAGCACGACTGTTATAACCTTTAATCACTAATAAATTGCGTGGATATACAAAAGTAGAAACACTAGCGGGTTACATGTTACTAACTCCGTATCTGTCATTCGACTGCCGTGCCGTGACATGCGGCCGGCGCCGTTCATAGCCAGGTGGCGCTCCCGCGCTCGGCCGAGCTGCGGAGCGCCTCTATCGCCGTGTTCGCGTACTAACGTAGCGGCACTTTTGAATGTCGTGGCACTGTCACAACACTTTTCCCCCCTTGAAAAAAAAAAAACACTCACTTCCGTGGAGACACGGACAGTGCGGAGCCATCCATGGCCTCTTGGGAGGTCCCGAGAAGATCCCGTGGAGAAACACAGAGTATGGTCGAAAATGTCCAGGACGGAAGCTTGCGCGTGGAACGTGCCTCCTGGACGAGATGATGGGTGAAAACTCCGGAGCAGCATTCATAGGTGTCGTGGACCTGGGGGTGTGCTCCAGCGAGATGGGTCCCGGAGAAGACAGCGTCGCGACTGGGGCCGGTTCCGGCGTACTCGGAAGCGGTAGCGACGGCGGCGGCAGCAACACGCCCGAAAGATCGGCAGCAGTGACAGGACTGGCTTCTCGGGATGGTGGAGACGAAAGAAGTGGCGGTGGTACCGGCGTGGCCACCACTCGTGGGCGCATCTGGTCATAATGGCGAACAACCATGCCGTCGTCCGTACGTATTTCACAAAGCCGGCGGCCGCGAAGAGCCTGGACCACCCCTGGAATCCATTTAGGGCGAGATCCATACCCCCGTGCCCACACGTCGGCGCCCACCGGGTATTTTCCCGCACTAGGGGACACAGTACAAGGCCTGACAGGGTGAAGCAGGTGCAGTAGGATGCGCGGTTGGCGGCCATGCAAGAGTTCAGCAGGGCTGCGATCACCCAGTGGCGTGAAGCGATAAGAACTCAGAAATTGCAACAGAGCGTCATCTGTGGAAAAATCACTAAGGAATTTTTTCATTTGGCTTTTGAAAGTGCGGACAAGGCGCTCGACCTCCCCATTCGATTGCGGATGGAAGGGCGGTGCTGTAACATGATGAATCCCTTGTCCAGTACAAAAATCACGGAAGGCCTGCGAAGAGAACTGAGGGCCATTGTCCGTGACAATCGTGGATGGAAGACCTTCTAGCGCAAAGATTTTGGACAAAGCCAGCGTCGTCGCCGCAGTGGTGGGCGACGGACATCGAACAACAAATGGAAACTTCGAGAAGGCGTCAATCAACAGTAGCCAATAAGTGCCGAGGAAGGGGCCGGCAAAGTCAGCGTGCACCCGTTCCCACGGCTGCGCCGGATCAGGCCACGGAGAGGGCAGAGTACGAGGCGCAGCCAGTTGTTGAACACACTGATCACACGCAGCGACCATGTGGGCGATGTCCGAATCAATACCGGGCCAATAAACGTGCCTGCGGGCCAGGGACTTAGTCCGAGAAATCCCCCAATGGCCCTCATGCAAGAGTTTGAGAACATCTTTGCGAAGAGAGGCGGACACCACAACCCGTGGAGATGCGCCATCCGTGGCCAGAAGAACAACACCCTCACAAACAGACAGACGAAGGCGCAAGGCATGGTAGTTGCGAAGGGGATCCGACGCCCGGCCCTTGGTCCTGTCCGGCCAACCCCGCTGAACAAAACCGATCACCTGACGCAGGACCGGGTCCCGCGCAGTAGCCGACGCGACCTGCGAACCTGTAAGTGGAAAACCCTCGACCGCACGACGTTCTTCCTCATCAATGTGGAAACAGAGGAGTTCATCTCGATCGAAAACCGGGTCGGGGCCCATCGGCAAACGCGACAACGCGTCAGCGTTGGCGTGCTGGGCCGTGGGGCGATAGTGAATCTCATAGTGAAAACTAGACAAGTATAAGGCCCAACGTTGCAGGCGGTGAGCTGCCTTATCCGGAAGCGGCGCCGAGGGGCTGAACAGAGAGACCAGCGGCTTGTGGTCGGTGATGAGGTGAAACTTAGAACCATACAAAAAAAACGCTGAACTTTTTCAGAGCATAAATGATAGCGAGCGCCTCCTTTTCTATTTGAGAGTAACGCCGTTGGGCATCGTTGAGGGTCTTGGAAGCGTAGGCGATGGGTCGTTCCGACCCATCCTCATACCGATGGGTGAGAACAGCCCCTAGGCCATACTGTGACGCGTCAGTCGCCAGAACCAAGTGCTGACCTGGACGGAATGTGGCAAGACAAGGCGTCGACTGCAAATGAGCCTTCAGGCGGACAAAAGCCTGCTCACACTCGGCGGACCAACAGAAAGGAACGTTTTTGCGTAACAGCTGATGCAGAGGATGAGCCACCGCCGCCGCGGAGGGAATGAATTTGTGATAATAAGCAACCTTGCCTAGAAACGCCTGAAGTTCTTTGACCGTAGACGGCCGGGGTAGAACGGTAATGACCGCAACGTGCTGTCGTAGAGGACGTATACCCTCACGGGACAAGTGGAAACCAAGATACACAATGGAGGGTTGGAAGAACTGAGACTTGTCCAGATTGCACTTCAACCCTGCGGAATGCAGAACCCGAAACAGTGAACGCAAATTGCGAAGGTGCTCCTCAGTGGAGGCCCCCGTGACAATGTCATCCAGGTAGTTGATGCAGCCGGGAACGGAAGCCGTGAGCTGTTCCAAAAACCGCTGAAAAATGGCCGGCGCGCTAGCGACGCCAAATGGTAACCGCTGGTACTGATACAACCCACAAGGAGTGTTGATGACGAGAAATTCCTTGGAAGATGCATCCAACGGCAACTGATGGTACGCCTCCGATAAGTCAAGTTTGGAAAAGAACTGGCCCCCAGCGAGCTTGGTAAATTACTCCTCAGGACGGGGAAGAGGATAAGTGTCAATGAGGCTTTGAGCGTTGACAGTGGCTTTAAAATCACCACACAATCGCAGACTCCCGTTTGGTTTAGAAACCACCACGATGGGCGATGCCCATTCGCTGGAGGTAACAGGAAGGAGAATCCCCGAAGCTGTTAACCTGTCTATCTCAGCTTTGACAGGCGCACACGCAACGCCATCGGAATAGGGCGTGCCCGGAAAAACTTAGGGCGAGCCGTAGGTTTAAGAGTAATGTGGGCTTCAAAATCCTTGGCACGACCCAGACCAGCAGAGAACACGGACGAGAACTCAGAACACAAGCCATCCAGCTGTTGATACAGAATGTCCTCAGATATGAGGTGCACATCATCATCAATGGAAAACCCGAACAACTGGAAAGCATCATCATAACCGAACAGGTTTTCAGTGCCCGCATGATCCACCACATAAAACGTGAGGGGCCTAACAACAGACTTGTAGGCAGTGGAAGCATCAAACTGGCCAACGATAGGAATTTTCTGCTTATTATAAGTTCGTAGATTTCGCGTAACTGGAGACAAGGGAGGGGAGCCCAACTCCAAATACGTGCAAGAATTAATGAGAGTTACTGCAGAGCCAGTGTCCACTTGCATGCGAATGTCTTTATCCAGAACACGAACAGTAACAAACAACTTATTCGTTTGAGAAAGCACACAGTTAACATCCATGTCCGATGCCTCGTCCTCGTCGACAGGAACTTCAGGGGACTGACACACAGAAGCAATGTGGCCTTTTTTCCTACATGAATTACACGTGGCCCAACGTTTTGGACACGCGGCTCTGTCATGCTGTACGAAACAACGTGGACAAGAAGGAAGGGCGGAACGAACCTGCTTCTGTGGTTGCTGTTTTCGCTGCGAGCGTGGCGGCTCAACGCGACGTTGTTGACGCGAGCGCACCGCCGCCACATCGTCGTTTCCTTGTGAAACAGGCAAATTGTCTGCGTCGAAAGTGGTTTGTACAGCGCCTACATCACACCACGCGTCTATTTGCGCACCAGCAGCGTGAGACACTTCAAACGATTGAGCGATGCTGAGAACTTCCGACAACGACGGGTTTGGCAATTGTAAGGCACGTTGCCGAACTTCTTTATCAGGAGCAAGCCGTAAAATAGCGTCCCTAACCATTGAATCAGCGTAAGACTCATGATGAGTGTCCGTGACAAACTGACATTTCCGACTCAGACCGTGTAGTTCCGCCGCCCAAGCCCGGTAAGATTGATGGGGCTGTTTACGACACCGGTAGAACGCCATGCGGGCGGCAACGACATGGGTGTTTTTTCGGTAATAGACAATAAGTCACACATTTCTTGGAAGGACAGAGAGGCAGGTTCCCGCAGAGGGGCTAACTGAGATAGCAGCTGATAGATCAGTGGGGAAATCCAAGATAGAAATAACGACTTACACATAGGAGCGTCGACAACGCCGAAAGCCAAGAAGTGTTGCCGCAAACGCTTCTCATAATCCTCCCAGTCTTCAGTGGCCTCGTCATAAGGAGGGAACGGTGGCGGGGAAGAGGAAGACAGACGATGAGTAAGCGACGTCGACAACACCTGAATAGCAGCCGTCAGCTGTGTTTGTTGTTCAATAAGCGCTTGCATAAGCTGTTCCATGTCTGCCCCGACACGAACACACAATTCCACAACGCAGGAAAAAAAATATCCGACCTCGTCGCCAAAAAGTGTTATAACCTTTAATCACTAATAAATTGCGTGGATATACAAAAGTAGAAACACTAGCGGGTTACATGTTACTAACTCCATATCTGTCATTCGACTGCCGAGCCGTGACATGCGGCCGGCGCCGTTCATAGCTAGGTAGCGCTCCCGCGCTCGGCCGAGCTGCGGAGCGCCTCTATCGCCGTGTTCGCGTACTAACGTAGCGGCACTTTTGAATGTCGTGGCACTGTCACAACAGACTCACGCCCGGTACTCACAGCTTTACTTCTGCCAGTATCTCGTCTTCTACCTTCCAAACTTTACAGAAGCTCTCCTGCGAAACTTGCAGAACTAGCACTCCTGAAAGAAAGGATACTGCGGAGACATGGCTTAGCCACAGCCTGGGGGAAATTTCCAGAACGAATCTGCCAGGAAGTTTCATATCAGCGCGCACACCGCTGCAGAGTGAAAATCTCATTCTGGAAACATCCCCCAGGCTGTGGCTAAGCCATGTTTCCGCTGTATCGTTTCTTTCAGGAGTACTAGTTCTGCAAGGTTCGCAGGAGAGCTTCTGTAAAGTTTGGAAGGTAGGAGACGAGATACTGGCAGAAGTAAAGCTGTGAGTACCGGGCGTGAGTCGTGCTTCGGTAGCTCAGATGATAGAGCACTTGCCCGCGAAAGGCAAAGGTCCCAAGTTCGAGTCTCGGTCGGGCACACAGTTTTAATCTGCCAGGAAGTTTCATATCAGCGCACACTCCGCTGCAGAATGAAAATCTCATTCTGGGTTGCTTGTGCCCGGTAAAGAGAAGTGGACGTCCCAGAGTGAGTGAAGTGAATGTGAAGTGCGTGCGAGAGACATTCATAAGGAGTCCAAATAGCGAGGGAAGACCTGCGACAGAAGCTGTCTATGAAACCATTTGAATTGAAGCTAGTACAGAAGCTCAATGACGAGACAAAGACAAGCGTTTTGAGTTTTGTTCACAGTTGCAACAATTGAATGAGGATGGGGATGGCATCGTTGCTCACCTAATTTTTTGCGATGAAACCACTTTTCACGCTAATGGGAAAGTGAACAGGCATAACTGTTGAACCTGGTATACAAAGCATCCACACGAATGCATTGAATTACGTAAATGTTTTTTGTGCCTTGTCACGTCGAAAACTGTACGGGCGATTCTTCTTCACCAAAAGCACTGTCACTGGATACTCCTACTTGGACATGTTGCAGGATGGCTGATGCCTCAAATGCAACTGGACTCTCTGTTCTTGTTTCAGCAGGATGGGGCTCCTCTCCATTTTCATCGTGAAGTTCGTGGGTACCTGAACACGGAGCTACCGGATCGATGGATCAGCCATGCTACAGAAGAAGACAGCTGCTTCATGAAATGGGCTTCCCGATCACCAGATCTCACTCTGTGTGACTTTTTTCTGTGGGGACACATTAAAGGTCTGGTGTGTGTACCGCCTCTACCCCGTGATTTAGCAGAGCTCTGGGAGAGAATATGGGAAGTGACTGCCACAGTCGACGATGCCATGCTGGGAAAGGTATGGCAAGAATTCTATTACCATATTGATGTCTGCCGGCTCACTCATGGTTCGCATATCGAAATGTCAAAATGCTCAGTGGTACGGGAATGCAAGAAAATATACAGCTGGATAAAAAGTGATCCTCAAGATAAATTCACTGTGGTGCACAGTATCTAAAACGATGATTAATATTATGAAACTGTATATAAACTAAAGAAAATTAACAAATGGTGACAAATAGTTCACATGAAATAATAATAATAATAATAATAATAATAACTGTTCCAACAAGTGACAGGATTTACTCAAAAACAAGTGATTAAGTCACCAATCAATTTTAAAAACGGTATATTACACGCTTTGTGTCACATCACCTCGGCATTTATGAAAGAGAATTATCAGTGAGAGGTGCAAGCCAATAGGAAGATAGAGATGGAGGATCAATAAATTTAAATAAAAAAGGTAATCTGTTCTTTATTTAAACACAAGTTTATAATGTAGTGCTGGGTGTTGCCCTTTTGACATCAACCAAAAACCCACATTTTATCCCAGAAGAATGAAAATTCTCTGTTCAAGTAAATAAATTCACACATTTGGGAAATATTTCATTTTTAGAAATATACTTTTTATTCAGCTCTCCTTGAACTAAGATATGTCACTGGTTTCCAGAAAAGTTGGCAACCCTAGTCTTGGTTCATGTATAACTGAAAAACCTGAAAAAGTAATTGAAATCACTTAAAAACTAAGAGTGAGTGAAAAATGTTTGAAACAGCTCACACGGCTGCAGAGACTAGTTTCATTTGGTCAATCGACTGTTAAAAGCAGTAGGTTGTCCCGTCACTACAAAGGGTGTGTTTTTGTTCCAAAATACCCCAGCTACTTCTGCACAGCATCGTCACCCATGCTGCCTCACCCTCTGTATTCTCTTAACATGGCATCCAGCAACTTCTTCCTCCTTTTTCAGATGGAGAAACTACTGCATGGCTGGCTTTTCCAGAGGGATGACAGGGCTATTGTTCAAAGATGGAATGTTTCCTGAACAACCATAATGCTGGCTTTTACAACTGAGATCCAGTTGCGACTCATGCTAAATTTTACCAATTTGCTACAATGTGGTGGCCTCCCGCCAGTATATTAATTTTACATATAACTGAACTTTTTAAACGTATATAAATTTTATGATCAATAGTTTAACACTGCAAGAGGGGGGAGTTGACAACCATGGGAATTGAACCCAGGTTCCTGATCTGCCAGTCCATGGATTAAACCATTCGGCCACAGCATGATTACGTCTCCTTAAAAGGCCTTCAGGCTCTACATGTAAAGCTTTAGAGAGCATTGTACTTTTTCCTATTGCCCACTCAGCAAAATATTCTAGGAACTTGAAAGGGATATCAGGCTGCTTCAACTTACATAGTTTCATTTTATCTATAGTTTCTTTCAATGGACTCAATGGGCGATTGGAAATCAATGAACATCATTCAAATTCTGTGGCAAATGACTGACTTCCAAATTAAATATTTGTTCAGGCCCTTCCTAAAACCACCTTGATATTCACCTAAATTACTCTTCAGTGTTGTTTCTACTCTGTTTAGTATAATCTTGGAAAATGTGTTATATGCAAATGGCTGCAAAGAAATACCACTGTAATTGTTAATATCTTATTTATTGCGTCTCTTATGCAGTGAATGTACCAAGGCCACCTTCTACTCTCTTGGGAATTGCTCTGTCTTCCAAATTTTCTCAAAGATTAATTTTAGTCTATTTTTTAGTTTTTGGTAAAGACAACTTCAGAAATTCTGCTGTAATAGAGTGTATTCCACTAGCTTCATCAGATTTTAGTAACTTCTTCAATTTCTTTAAGCGTTGAGGGTAAATGTTTTTCTAGATTCACATGAATGTTTGAGTATTCAAACTTACGGATTGGTTCTCTACAATTAAGAAGCTGATCAAAATATTTTGCAAGTGCTGTGACATTTTCAGTGATTCGTAAGTCAAATCAGTGAGCTTCATCCCACGCCCCTCTGTTGTTAGATTTACATTCAAAGTAGGCCTCCCTAACTCTTTTAAATTTCACTTTCTCCTCCAAGGATCTACTGGAAAAGAGCCTGTTTAGCAGATCGTCTACAGAAAACACTTTCATACTGAATTTCCTCAAATATTCGCTTTTTTTTTTTTTTTTACCACTGTCTAGCCAGTAGCCTTTTGACCTACAAGGGTAGTAATAGTAACTAAATTGCATACGTTAATTTGCCATGCATAAATTGAATTGTTCAAATATATTTAAATTCTACAATTAATAGTTCAACATTAAGAGAGGGGATGTTTGTAATAGCAGGAATCAAACTCAGGTCCACAAATTGCCAATTGGCATGTTGAACTACTTGGCCTCAGTGTGGTTATGACGACAGTTCCTCAAAAATCCCTCATGCTGTACAGTTGTGCAATATTCCAAATGCAGTTTCAAAGAAAAATACTGACTTGGTGCTGTAAGTAAAGTAACACTCACAGTGCCAGAAGGGATAATGCCACATCAGAGCATACACCTGAAATCAGACAGCTGCGTCCCTCGTTTGAGGTGATCGTAGCACGGCTGACCATCATTCAGCACTTGACACTGGATTATAGTTATTGTGAAGAGAGCACTACAAAACACGTTTTTGTTCATTTCTGTTGCATACCAGCAAACATCTGAAGATAAATGGTGTAATTTTAGTGCAATTTCTGACTCAAAATCAAAGAGAAATGATATAATTTTAGTGCAATTTATGGCTTGCATTCAAAGAGAAATGGCATAATTTTAGTGCAATTTTGGATTCACATTCAAAGAGAAATGGTATAATTTTAGTGCAATATTCACAGTGTGCTGTAGCACATTGGCACACGACAACCGGCTACCACTGACAAGATCTCTGTCAAGTCATACATTGTTTGGAAAAGTATGTTGCCTTATAGGACTTACACCATCACCAAGCTTCATGGCTTCAGATCCATTTTGTCAGTGGTACCCAAGTTAGTGTCCTGACAGTCCTGTACAGCCAAGTCTCTAGGGTTCAATAGAATTGCTGTCAAGAGTTTACATTGAATCTGCAGTTACCTCCCATATTAATCATAATATACTGTAGATTCCAGGAACAGAAAACTATGCATAGTGACTGGACAAAAGCACAGGTCACAACTGTTTACAAGAAGGGTAGCAGAAATTATCTTCAAAACTGCTGTCCAACATTAATGAAATGCATCTGTTGTAGAATCATATAACATATTCTGAGCTTAAACATCACGAGATATTTTGAACAGAATAACCTCCCACGTGCCACCACCACTGATTTTGAAAGCCTCAGCCATGATAAACCCAACTTAAGCTTTTCTCACATTAAGGTAATCAGGTGGATGAAGGATTTCTAACGTACATTTAACTCCATACCACACCAGTCATTATTAACAGCGGTTCAATAATGTGGGGCATCAAACAAATATCACAACTGGATTGAGAATGTCTAGGTAGGAAGGATGTAGCATGTAATCTGGAAATGTGAGTCATCAATGGAAGCAGATTAACTTCAGACCTGGACCCAGGGATGTGTGTTGGGAGCCCTTCTGTTCACATTGCACATTAATGACCTGGTAGGGAATATTAACAGTCACCTCACACTTTCTGCAGGTGACAATCCACGCAGATCTTCATAGGATTTCAAATTGTTGCAAAGATGTAGTACTATGAGGATATGTATCAATAAAATAAATCACATTTGAAATCAGTCTACTCATACAAGCACCTGGGTGTAACAACATGAGGGGATATGAAATGGAATTATCGTATAGTCCCAATCATGGGTATAGCAGGAGGGATACTTTCACTTGTCCTATCTTAGAAAATGTCTCTAGTGTGTGGCACCCACACCAAATGTGAGTGACAGAGGATAATGAATGTATACAAAGAAGGGAAGACAGATGGTCATGTGTTTGTATAATTTACACAAGAGACTGACAGAAATGCTGAAAATCCTCAACTGGCAGATGCTTGAAGAAAGACGCCAACTGTCCTGCGAAAGACAAAGTTTCATGAACCGATATCAAGTGAAGTATCTAGAATTGTCTGTTAGGATTTGTATGCAGTTAGTAATAGAGGGAGGAAAGTGATACCTGTGCTGGAATGAAATAAGTTGAATGAACTTGCAGAGCTCTACAAAGGTGCTGTGTGTTACACTTGTTATTCTGGAAATCTTTACTTTTCAGTTGTAAGAAAACTGATTTAATATATGTAAACGAACTCTCACTTATGGGTAATTAAATATCAAAACCAACACTACCAATCTACTATATTGTTTATAAATTCTGCAGAATTAGATATCAATATAAATGAATGAAAAGTTTAATTTTTCTGCTTGTAATCACGGCAATTTATTCAAAGTTATTTCTTTCGTGATTTTAATAGGCTACATCCAACATTTTTATTCTTTAGCTACAACATGAAATAAAATTTGAAGATGAATTGATAATTCTAAACAGCACACCCACAGAACATTAAATGAATATCCAGCTGTGCAAATGACAGTGAGTTGTAGTTCGAGGAAAACCCACACACTCATTTTGACAGTTGCCAACTGTCCACTGCCAGACATGATTCGCAGCTCAAAGAGGTTACTGTTGGTCAAAAACAGTTCAAAATAATCAGAATTGCTACTTGAACATACGTTTTGCAGTACGCATGCATGCACTGATTATTGCAGTCAAGAAGTAGTTAGTCACTCAGCATACAGTGCATCTTTGCATTAAAAATGCTACATCTGTGTAATGCAGCCATGTAAAGACAATAGGGAAAAATTATGAAGAAATGGCGCATGTAGTTTGACGTCTACACTGAAGTTATTAGAGATGCACTTCTCACTCAACTGAGGAATGAGGAAAGCCATTGATCATGAACTTGGTGAAGGAAACATCTTTGTTTTCACCAAAGGTCATTTAAAGAAATCATGGAATAAGTTTAAGCAAACACTAAAAAATGTAAAATCCAGGATGGAATAAAGACAATATTAAGAAAAGAACAGATTATTACTCATCCTACAGTGGAGATGTTGAGGCACAGACATGCATAACAAAAAGACAGCTAAATGTGAGCTTTTAGCCAAATGGCCTTGTTCTAACAGATAACACACACACATTCACGTAAGCACCAATGGAAGAAGCAATCTGGGTGTCGAGGATAAGGAGGAGGCTGGGGCGGGGAGGGTAAGGGATAGAAGGATAGTCATGGGGGAGGATGTAGTGCTGTTTGTGGGAGCATGCAGAAACATGGTGGTGGGCAGGGTATGGTAGCTAGGTGCAGTCAGGATGTTTGAGGGGGGAGGAACGTAGTGAAAAAGGAGAGAAGTAGAGGAGGGAAAAAAAGATACAAGTTGAGCCAGCAGGGGGAAACTAGTGAGTCTGTTAGTGGAATAGAAGAGAGTGTAGTGCTTGAGTGGGAGCAAGGAAGGAGATAGGCGTGTGAAGGAAAGGGACTTGCAAAGGTTGAGGCTGGGGGTGTTATAAGAACATTGGATATATTGCTGGGAGAGTTCCCTCCTACACAGTTCAGAAGAGCTGGTGATGGAAGAAAGGATCCAGATGGCTCAGGCTGTAAAGCATTCACTGTGTAGGGCTGCGTATTCAGCAACTGGGTGGTCCAAACACAACTTGCTTCACTTCAATGACTGCTTCACAAGCTGTGCCATCTGGATCCTAACTAACAACATCAGATTTTCTGAATTGCTCAGGTGGGAACTCTCCAGTAATACATCCTACATTCCCTTAACCACTCTGGCCCCAATGTTTGCTAAGCCCTGCCTGCCCTTCACCCACCTATCTCGTTCTAATCACCCACTCCAGCACTACACAGCCTTCTATTCCACCAGCACACCTGTTAGTCTCTCTCTCTGCCCCCCCCTCTCCCATTCCCCTTCTATTTCTACTTTAGAAGCACTCCATTTGGCTGAAAGCTCACATTTTACTGTATTTTTGCAGTGCCTGTAGCCAACACAACACCTTCTCTATAACGTGACATCCCCTTTATAAGTTGAGTAGCAAGCCATTCTTTTCATAATACTGTAATCTTACTGCAGGTGTTACATTATTAATGAAAAAAAGCCCAGTATTTTTCTATTCATGGCAAGTGCTTAATTTTTCATGTAATGGCAGAAGAATGCTCCACATTTAATCAATGAGTTGCAAATCACATTTTTCATTTATCAAGGAGAAATAATCACTAGAGACAAACACAACTATTATATAAATTAATACATAATCACTCAGTTTTTCAAGAAAAATTATGTCAACAAACCTTGAGTGCAGCCAAATCAATCCCCAGTTTCCGAAACACAGGTACCGCAAAACGAACTCCAGATGGGCTAAAAAAGGCAACCATTTCTGGTAGTCCTTTTTTTGTTATAGCTCTCAAATTTTGTTCAATGTCAGGATGCGGACAAGTGCGATATGATGGCACAGGATCCAAATGGATGCCACCAACTGCTAACGCACCACTTAGGCGATCACCTCCAGGTTCTACTGATAGTGTTCCACAGGGGTAGAGCAGTGGCAGGTGGTTGCCCTCTGTCCCCTGCATTTCTGAGAAACAAGTGGAGAAAAAGTGCTGTCACTGAAATCAAATATTTTCTCTGGTTACATTCTGAAGGGAAAATCAGTAGTGTTTGAACTAATACGCTGAGACTTATCTCATGGGGCAACATATCTATAAAGGCAACTTGCCATACTGTCAACAAACATACCTGAAAGAATAAATTCAGCAAGAGCAACAGCATGTCCAGTGTTGCTTCCCTTGCCTTCCATTGTCAGTTCTCTCTGTAGAACATTACGAGTAGTTTCACCTACGACATATGCATTTCTCCATCCAAAATGTGATGGTGTCTTCCCTTCCAGAGAGAGAGCAACTGCTTTAACCGTACGAGGACTTGTAAATATCAACCCTGCAATACATTGCAATTTGTACAATAACTTTTCAAACTTTCACAAATTCCTGAAACGTCTTATAAAACTTATCTGAACGTGAAAAATGTTATAACAATATGTTATTATCTGCTGCAGTATTTATGTTTTAATACAGTTTGTAACTGATGGTCCAAAAATTATGTGCCTGCAATTTGCATCAAATGGTTGTTATTGTTGTGATCTTCAATTTGGCTCAACACATCTCTCCACATTAGTCTTCCTCACTGTCTAACTATTTTAATTCACAGTCCTTTGAGCCTGCTTACTGTAGTCAATCCATGATCTTCCTTTATTATTCTGCTCACCCCTTTCCACTTTCATAAATTATCAAATCGACTATTCCTTCACCCCTTCTTTTAGTCAAGTTGTGCCATATACATCATTGTCCCCAATTGATATCAGTAACTCTTCATTTGCGTGTCACAAAGATACTAAAGGAACTGATCTGGAAGAGACTTGAAAATAGACGTAAACTGTCCCAAGCAAGCCTATTAATGAAGTTTCAAGAACCGGCTTTAAATGATTTCTCTAAGAATATACAACAACCCCCTACATATTGCTCACACATGGATCGTGAAGGTCAGATTAGAATAATTACTGCACACACAGAGGCATTCAAACAATCATTATTCCCATGCACCATGCATGAATGGAACAGGAAGAAACCCCAATAACTGCTACAGTGGGATGTACCATCTGCCATGCAACTCAAGGTGGTTTGCAGGGTACAGATGTAGATGTAGTAATCCGATCTAGTCAGCTAATCATAAGCATTCTTCTTTAGTACCATATTTCTAAAGCTTCAAGTCATCTTGACTGTATTGTATATCATCCACATTTCATTTCTGGATAGGACTCTGCACAAATGCTTTCAGAAAAAGGCTTGTTGGCACTAAAGTCTATATTAGATGGACGTACTTTTCTTTGTTACAGAAGATATTCTTGCTATTAAAAATGCCTGCATGCATTTCATATTCTCTTCACTTTACCACTGTCAGATATTTTACACCTTTAAAAGCCACTATCCATTAGTTCCATTGACTCTACGGTTTTACCCTCCACAATTATTTCTTCTGATAATCAATATGTCTTTTTCGTGCTTTGTACATCATTACTCTTTATGCTTTGTGAGTGTTTCTCTAAATATCTGCACTCAAAGTTTACAGCGCGACCTAAATTACATATGTGCTAAAGCTTATAGTGGTGCTTTACACACTACATTAAAACAAGACTAACGTGTTAAGCAAAAAATGGCTTTAGGAGCAAATTATACTCCAAAGTGTAAAGGAAAACGCATCCTGTGTAAGGATACTGAAATGCCCAAGTTGTACCTTTAAACATGGTTGCAAATCTGCTCTGCACATAAACTAACATTATGTTCCTGCATTTACAGTACACAGAAGGCCTTAAGTAAAATGACTTAACACACAAAGAAAATATCAGATAATTAGAGTTTACAATATTTTACCGACCATGCTCCTACACCAAATGTTACTGTGCAGACACTTGTGTGTATGTAAATCATCAAAATGTCAAACCAAATAAACAATTACGATATCGAAATGTCAAGTAATAACTGATTATGCTGCTTGCCTTAAAACGTGAAAAATTATCAAGTAGCTAATCTAACCACACATCGGAGGTAACACACAACCAAATTAATTTACATGTATCAGAAATTTACAGTGATAAGTACCTTTCTTAGTTTACATGGCATACCTGAGTATTCTTCCGGACATTGCAGTTTTGTACGCAATCTATCCAAATCAAAGAATTCAAACGTTAACACTGGAACAATATGTGCTGTGATACCGGCTTCCTCCAAGGTGACCTTGTAAGCATCTTCTCCATTTTTATCCTCGTCTTCTGCGGGCGCTTTGAAAATTATGATTTCTTTCCTAGTCGTTTTCATAACCTAGTGATTAAGCGATAGTCATATACACACAATAAAGCTAGGCCGACCCTCTCATTCATACAGATCACACTTTGTACATGTATAAACATAGTGACGTAAACATTGACTGTTTTTAAAACACCTATGACGGCGACAATTACTCATGGAAAAGTTCTAAATCCAAGCCCCTCCCCACCGGCCTGAAATTGTTGTTCTGCGTCTGTGACCAGAATGTCAGTGGACTGTATGGTATGCTTAGACAAAACTCTGAATTTTACAGCTATACAATAGCGTTTACATTTCCTATTATAATTAGGTACGCATTAGATTCCCCCCCCCCCCCCCCTATTTTCTGATAATTTACATGCAATATATGTATGCATTACGCACCGAAATAATTGGCAAAGTTTTCCTATCGCGTAAAACAATATTTCTCCATTAATGTTGCACTTTTATTTATTTATAACGAAAAGTGTCTTCAGAGAACCACTACGTAGTGTGAGTAAAAAAAAAAAAATAAATAAATAAATAAAATAAAATTTATGGAATTTGAATGTTGTTAATACACTCTCCAAAGGATGTTTCTGAGAAGTTGGTTTCAGGACATTTATTTCGTTTATTGTGTCAGTTGTCATTTCAGGATCCTGTGACAAAGATTTGACGTTTACCTCTCCTTCTCGCTACGTAGTACGTTTTCATTCTGTAATATCCCTGCCTACGCCATGTCAAAGATCTTTGTCAATAGAGATACGATGAATATTTAGGTTCGTTTCAGCAGCTACCATTCGGCATTCTGCAATTTGCATGCTTTATTGCTCATGCGCAGCTACGACGTCGTAGAATTCCGTGTTTGGTCGTTGCATTTTTCGTCCCATTTCTGGATAGATTCCCGGGCATAGTGGTGGATAAGCATCTGATATACTTTCCTTACTATTAACAATGAAATGTAAACGTGAAAGAGGGAACTGCAATAGTTCGAAACGATTGAAAAATGCGCCATAAACTAAACTCGACTCACGTGAAGCGAGGCATGCGCGAATCTGGCAGTTTGCTCCCACTGCTTGTACACCGGTTGTACACAGCCACATTCCCACTAACCAGAAGCGGGATGAGACATTACTTACACGCATTTTCAGCTCTGCGCATGGACGTCAAGCTGTCTGGCTGCTGCTTAAACGAACCTTTTGTTCACTTTTTTTTGTCAAAGTTAATTTGACAGTGTAATACCGGCCTAATAAAATATTCATACTAAAGCCGCAACAGAATCATTTACCGCACCCAATATTTCGAATGAACAAAAATCAGGCAGAATACAAGTAACAATGCAATTAAAACGGTCCTATACACGCAAGAACTTGTAATCAAGAACACAACGCGCTGAAATCAGTTCGTAGGTGCCGCGAGACGGGAACACACACAGCTAAGTAAAAGGTTGGCTGCACCCAAAAAAAAAAAAAAACAAATGACTACCTGGCGAAAGCCCCCGACGCATACTGCTCCCAGCGCTCCTTGACTCGATTGAGTTAACTGGAGTAGGGAAGAACGTACACATTGCAGTGAGGTGGACATCGAGGGATTGTTGTGTGCCGTAAGCTTTTGACATTGTTGTGAAAAGTGCTGCTGTATTAAAAAAGAACAGAGGAGTGATAGGAAAATGACATGGTACGAATGATGCAGAAACTATTCTTATCAGAACAGCTGATATGCGAATTGTTGGAGTTGATGATTATATGCGAATTGTTGGAGTTGATGATTGTTGTATATATTGTTTGTTGCGAGTATGACGGATACACTGTCTTTCAGGAATCCGTTGAAAAGGAATTACTTGACAACGAAGCCAACATGGGTTCCACAAGTTATAAGCAAAGCTGATGACAAGGAGCTGGATGTCATGTTCCACAGATTGCAGCAGTATGTCCGACACATTAATTACTTTACGCATTTAACTAATAAAATTGCGTATGGCAGGGTATACAAAAAACTGCATTGTTGGCTTCTAGTTAATGCATGTTTAGTTAGACCTGTTTTCGTGTAACAATATGTGAACGAATTTGACATCTCAATTAGGTAAAAGTAGAACGTCATTTATTTGTTCTTTGAACACTGTGATAATAATGTATGTAGGTGTATGGAATATGCAGCAGTGACTGCGATGTAAGTGTGAAAAATGTAAAGAAGAAGAATGTATTGATGTTGAGGAAGTAGGCGTGGCTGAGGTGTAAACTCTGAGCTGCAGGAAATGTTAGGGTCAGTGTACCAGGTCAGTAGAATTTGTAACCCAGTGCAGGGTGAACCAAGTGATAAGAGGAATTATAAGGCATTTATATAGGGATTTCACAAGTAAAGAGGTAGTGATAGTGGGTGAGACAGGAAATAGTTTTGATTGGGACTGGGTATATTATTCAAGAGAGCTGCACTTAGTTGAATTGTTATGGTGCCATTATGAACCATGCCTTCATAGCATCATGAAGTGTATATGCAGGGCAACAGAAAGAAGATGATATTTAATGATGGCTGATGGCGGGCATGCTGCACTGGAATCATTTGGGACTATCGACAGATGTGGCTTCATGAGCAAAAGCATTGTGGTTTGATCGTGGGGTCATATGATCACATACATGTTGTCATTGATTGGAAGAATAGATCATTTTTTAGAATAAACCTCTACAGCATGTGGCCCTGCTAAACTTATCTAGTCAGCCCATGAATGTTTGATTCAATTATAGCAAAAAGCTTTCTTGTTACGTACGTTAATCTCAAAGAAACCACATGGGCAAGTAACACAGGAACTCAAACAGATCTAACAGTGTTTCATCAAAACAGTTGGCTAAAGTGTCAGTCACAAATAATCATTGTACACCATTTTGGAGCTGAATTTCCATCTTTAAACTATAGAAATATTAATCACTGAACACTGGGTTTGAGATCCAGAAACATATAACATTATTCATATATGAGATGGCAAAGAATAATGTCTTCCATACAGGGGGAGGATCATGTATGTGTAGGCTCACCATTTTATTCTTCCAATCCAGGACATATTACCATATTTTTTGGGTCCAGCCAAGGACATATTTTTGAAATTACTTAAAAGCCCTAACAGTTTACTGGAACATTTCAACTTTATTTATTGAGTTATATATTTTTACAGGTGCACCTATTTTCAGTAATGATTTGTGTGTTATGTAGGCTGAACTACCAATTCCCAAAATACAGGGTGATTATAATTAAAGATAAACTTTCAAACCGTGATAGAAATAACACCACTGCTCAGAATGCGATCAAATCACAGTGGAATATTATCGGAGAAGGGGGCAAACATATGGCAGAAGAAAGATAAATAGTTACAAAAGCTAGCAATAGATGCCAGTGTAAGCAACATAATTTAATAGTGGTTGACTACAAATGACAAATGAATCATACAACAATGCCTAAGCTGCAAGTTGACATTAAACAAATAGCACTACTCTGTGTGTATGGTGTACAGGTGTGATACTATTAGTTACATAAGCCCATCCACCGTGGCAAGGTCATATCACATCGGATGGGAAAATCGGTTTTTAATTGTCCTCAGGCTAAAAACCACACAAAAAGCAACAATTGGATCGGATTTTAATTTTCCTGAGGCCAAAAATTGCATAAAAAGCATAAATCACATCAGTTTTTAACTGTCCTGAGGCCAAAAACTGCATAAAAAGCATCAATCAAAATCAAATCGGATTATTACTTTCCATGTGACTGGCACAAAACATGTTCAATATGCTATTCACCATTTTCTGCAACAAGTTGAAATCGAGAAATAGCTTGTACCACAACTGATAGAAGTGTTTCCGGGGTCATGTTCAGTATATGTTGCACAATGTGTGCCTTCAATGCAGCTAAGTTCACAATTGGAACACTGACATATCATCTCTCAGATAGGTCCGCAGCCAGAAGTTAAGATCAGATGATCAGGATGGCCAGGCCGTAGGGAAATGATGGCTGATAATTCTAGCATTTCCGAAATGGTGCTTCAGCAGCTGCTTATCTGGATTTGCAATGTGCAGAGGTGCACCATCTTACATAAAAATGATCCCATCCATACGTCCACGGTGGTAGAGAGCTGGAATGATGTGGTTGCTCAAAAGACACTCATAGCACTTACCAGTGATGGTACAGGTAACAGGATGGAAACACCTGTCGGTTTGAAAAAAATATGGCCCTATGATGAATGATGCCTTAAACCAGCACCACACAGTGACCTTTTCAGGATGAAGTGGTACTGGTTGATTTGCGTGTGGATTTTCTGTTGCCCATATTCGACAATTCTGTGTATTGACATAGCCTGTCAAATGGAAGTGGGCTTCGCCTGTCCACAAAATCTTCCACAGCCAATCATTTCCACTTCTATGCGAGCAAGAAATTCTAAAGCAAAGGTCTCTCTTGCTGGCAGGGGTCAGTCCATTTAAAATCACCCAATATGAATAAAATTTGTTGCTCAACATTTTTGATTTTCTTGATTTTTTTTTTTTTTATCATGAGTTCCCTATAGGCAGACATTCACTAAACACTGTTTTAAAAATTTTTATAAGTCATAGTTTTTTTCTGGCAGCAATTTTACAAAGGCGGTTGGGCAAATTTTAGTGGAAGTTAGCAAACAAGGGCTTGAAATTATTACAGTTGACATTGGTCAAATGATGTTTAAATCATTACATACAATAAATGATCAAATATTTCTACTTTTAAATAACAATGGGCAGAGATAACAATTGGTAAGAGTTCTAATTTTTAAAATTAACGGTACATTTGTTGTACTACACTTGCGTACAGTATACACATAATAATGTTTCTCCATGTATACAGATTTAAAACTTCAGTTATAAATACTTGCCAGCTGCAATTTTCATTAGGGAGTTAAACAAACATGATATTTCATTGCATAGTTTATCAGTTATGTTGTGTGTTCTACCAGACACTGGTGTGAGTTCCAGTGGAGTCTGCTTTCGTACTATTTTATTTGCAGGCACCCAAGCAGCGCAATTTTTGGAAAGTTGAAAGGCAGTTCTTGGACCAGAAGGGTGAAAGAAATGCACTAAAACATCATTGTTATCTTCACTTTTCTTCTCAATTTTTCCAAGCCACCACTTCTCATCATACATACAAACAACAAAATCGTTATTTGTAAAAGATGATACATTTGTAAAAAGTATTGAAGTTTGATGATCATCAGAGTTGGAGCCTTTGGAAGTAACAAAACATCTTATTTGATTGTCACTTATGGGAACATATCTGTGATAGCTTCTTGTTCCTTTCAAAGGTAAACAACAAGCAAATCTCTCAGTCAGCTTTGTTTTGATTTGTTCAATTTCAGTTGAAGATACAAATATGTATCTAATTCCAGTAATATTCTGTTGACAGTATTTGAACAAATCGTGTGGAGTCAGGATCTGTTCTGTGTAAGGTCTTTGAAGGGAAGCTCGTGTAACTTCTCTTTTTGTTGTTCCACCTATCCCATCGTAAGAATTCTTTCCGTGTGATGAGGCAGAGAAATTCCACTCTGCTGGTAAACCAAAATCAGTTTTGTGTTGGCAGATACTAATGAAGTTTTTCTTATTTTTGTACTGGCCGCTTGCTCCATCACTAAAGTAGATTATCTTTTCAACATTATGTATGATATTCTTAATTTCTCTAATGAGGTGATGTTGAAATGCATACACAGTTGTGGTATTATGTTCTAGGTGGTCACTAATTACACAAATAGATTTGCAACACACGTTGTCTTCTTTTTTAAAGTAGATGGCAAACGGGTGCAGTGTCGCTTGTGCATTAGTCCAGTGAAAACTTTGAATTTCATCCTGTACTGTAAATGTATAGTTTTCTGCAAAATCAGCAATCACTAAACAGTGGGTTTCTTTCAGGTTATCTTTCGTTTCCTTAAAATATTGAGCTTGAGCTTTTGAGATAAAGTGATGTGATTTTAAAAGCACCAACTTATCAACAAGAGACTGTAAAAATTCCTCACTTGGCATTACCTGTGTAATAAGCTCAACTCTATCAGTTTGTACCCATTGTTTGAAAACTACTTCATCAGGCAAGATGTCAAGTTCATTTTTTAAGATATCAAGTAGGGTATCTGGTCCATGACATCCTGCACACATGTCAAGCATACATTTTTCATTATCAATATCACATACCATGAAAGCTATCAGGTCTTTATAATTTGCATTAAGCTTTGCTCCTTCCATCATAAGCTTTGTGTTTTGATTATGCTTGCAAACGCATACAGTATGAGTTCCTGATGAACCCGGAAGAACACACCACTTTTGTCGTAGAACACAAAACATAGAGCGGCCGATTTTGTTATCTGGGTATTTTTGTTTATAGAAGCTGTAGAGCTCATTCAGCGAGAGAAGAATTAACCTTTTCTGCTTCTGCACCTTAACATTGTCAATCACAAGTTGAAACACATTCCTTTTTACCAGGACACATGCGACTATTGTCATCATCCTCGTAAAATTCTTTAACACTATTAACAACAACTTCACTTATTTTGTTGGCACCTTGTCTTTTCGAAAGATGTGGTAAGATACCTCGATCCATAACTAGCTGCCTAGTTAACTTCACCATGTATTCTGATGCACCAAATTCCTCGATTATTTTTTTCTTTGACCATGATCTTGGCAAGAGGCTAATTATCTTAATTTTGTCATCTTTACTGGAAACTTTGAATTTTTCTTTCATTTTGGTAATAAGTATATCATACTCACTTTGTACATTTTCTGTACTATTTCCATTCTGAGGATTATGGAAAGATTCTTCCAATTTTCGCTTGACAGCACTTGTAATTTTATCAGTTTTTCTTTGTAAAACTGATAGTCACTGGTCTTTGTTGAGCTTTGTTATTTTACGTAAAGGAGATAATTCCAAAGTTTCGCAGGTTGATTCTACTTGATGCAAAGGATCATCCTCAACCAATTCAAAAGGCCAAGGAAGAAATTCAGGATCATTCTCAACACTAATTGCCACTTTTTCAGCTGGTTTATTTACAAATATTCTTGATGCGCAAGTTGGGCATAGAGCTCGTCCAGGAATTAGGTTAATATCCACATTTTTTTTGTTTAGGTGTTCTACTAGTATTTTACGCAAACCATTTTTAACTGGCTTTTTTGAGTACCAAATTGGTCACAACACTGTTTACCAAAAATGTGGTTGTATTTGTCTAAATATTTATCTTTGTGGTAATAACAAATATTAGAAATTTCTTTCAAAATTCTTAATTTTAACAAACATTGTTCTTCAGCTGGCAAGTCACTCACTCTTATTAATTCTTGATGCACTTTCTTCTTGTAGTGTTGTTTATGGCACTGTTCACTTATTAGTTCACCCACAAAACAACTCATTTCAATACTTGAAAAATCTACTATTCTTGAAAACAGTTGAAGATGGGACACTTCAGATCTACACTTACAAAACTCTTATTCACTTGTTTATTGTCTTGGGTCCTGCAAAGAAAGTAATGTGAAAAGTAACTCCAATGGAATTCACAAAGTGTCTGGTAGAACGCACAATATAACTGATAAACTATGCAATGAAATATCATGTTTGTTTAACTCCCTAATGAAAATTGCAGCTGGCAAGTAGTTACAACTGAAGTTTTAAATCTGTATACATGGAGAAACATTATTATGTGTATACTGTACGCAAGTGTAGTACAACAAATGTACCGTTAATTTTAAGAATTAGAACTCTTACCAATTGTTATCTCTGCCCATTGTTATTTAAAAGTAGAAATATTTGATCATTTATTGTATGTAATGATTTAAACATCATTTGACCAATGTCAACTGTAATAATTTCAAGCCCTTGTTTGCTAATTTGACACTGCACGAGCATGTAGAGGGGTAGCATTTTTACTGAAATTTGCTGCTCTATTACTCTCAATGTAGTTGAGTCTCAGTCATAATTTTTTTGTGAGATATTCCCATGAGAATAAAGAACATTCTGTAAAATTTTCACTTGTTTTCATTCAGTCCCTTTTTAGATATTGACCTGCGAAAATTGACGTTAGAAGGGTTTTGGCCAGTTTTGAAAAGCTCTAGAAAAAACAGGAGTGCATTCTCAGGACTGCAACTTTTACTGCAGGTAGTTATGTAAGTACACAACACAGAGATAACATATTATTAGTGAGTCTCTCTTCCTTCATGAAGATTGAAGGCCTTAAAAAGTGAAGATTGATAAATTTTTTCTGAGTCTTTACAGAAAGAGTTTGAGTGACTCTTTTGCATGATAGAAAAACTAAAAAAAAAAATATGCGTGAAGTTCATTTCATACTGAGCACACTGGTTTTTGAATTATTCTGATATCTTTTAAAATAACGTGGCAATTAAACTTTCCGCAAACATTGATTTCCACTAAAATTTGCCCAAACGACATTGTAAAAACGGCTGCCAGAAAAAAACTATGACTTATAAAAATTTTTAAAACAGTGTTTTGTGAATGTCTTGTCTACATGGAAGTCATGATAAAAAAAAATCAAGAAAATCAAAAATGTTGAGCAACATCGCCTGGGTGATTTGAAATGGATTGACCCACAGGTCAACAGGAAGCAACTCGTGCACATGGGTAATTTTGAATGGATAGCAAAGAAGGATATTTCATACGATTTTACACACCACGCTCACAGATATGTCCAATGTTCAGGCAATTCTCCGTGCATTACATGTTTGCACACCACCACTTGTCTCCTCCTGCATTGTTGTGGTCACTGCCTCTGCTGATGTCGAATCAATTCATTTCCTCCCTCTACCAGGTTGCACACCAAAAGTACCCATCTATTCGAATTTCTGAATAATTTTCTCCAGACTGGTGGCAGTCATCGAACCAGTTCCATTTTTCAAACCCTTCAGTGTCCGGAACTTCAGCAGAGTGATGTGTGTACAGTCATCATTCTTGTAATACAGCTTTACAAACAGAGCGTGATCCTGCATTGAGACAGTCATGGCGACTGTCACAGACGTGAAAGGAGGAAAATTCGTGTATCCGGCGTGTTTATACTAACTTCAATGGGTCGTGCACATGACGGGTGTTTTCATTTATGAATTCTGACATATACAGCGCCATATGTAGATCCATTTTCACACTATTTTTTTTTTCTTCCGCCATACATTTTCTGCCCTCTCCGATAATATTCCATTGCAATTTGATGTAATTCTGACCAGTGGTGTTATTTCTTCAGCATTTTGAAAATTTAACTTTAATTATAATCACCCTGTACATCTGTCTTAATCACTTGGAATGTCTGTGAAAAGATTTTCATTCCACTTTCTCTTCACACCATCAGAATTAATGTTGGCGTTATCAGTATAATAAACCAACTTTTCTTTGAGTTTATATTTTTTTCATACTCTGTGAAAGGTACAGACTCAAAATTTGACCAGTTTCACCTTCATCGAAACTTAAAAGTATTAATTCCTTCCTCCAAACTGAAATATCTTACAGAATCCAGAACAAGTTTCCGTTGCTTCTGTTTGAGCTATCCATCATTACTGCTACATTCACTGTTACCATCATTACGCTATTTCAAAAATTTCTGTTCCTGTTGCAGGTTAAAATTAGACACTCTTATTTAGTCCAGAGCTAAATGATGATGAAGAAAACTGATAAAATAAAATGAAAAAAAGTGTGTGATCAAAAAGTTGTGGCGGAACTTGGTGGCCCCCTCTCCCCATTAACACGAGTGCTTACTCCAAGGTCGGCTGACTGAGGCACAGTCGTAAGAGAATGTTCAAAAATGCACTGTCAGACAGTTCAATCAAACATTTAAAAAAATAGTTCTAACGAGTTATAAAATTATCAGACTTCACATATTGTTGTAACCTCAAACAGCACTAAAGAACTAGGACTATCTGGGCTAATCCCAGACATATAGTTAGACAGTGTATGTGTATCAAAAAGAGAACACAGTTTAAACTTGGGCATAACCATACCACAGTTGGTGATGAAAAATTTTGAAATATCTGATATTTAAGCACAGATATTGGCAACGGCCTTGCCGCAGTGGATATACCAGTTCCCGTCAGATCACCGAAGTTAAGCGCTGTTGGACGTGGCCAGTACTGGGATGGATGGCCATCTGGGCCGCCATGCGCTATTGCCATTTTTCGGGGTGCACTCAGCCTTGTGATGCCAGTTGAGACGCTACGCGACCGAATAATAGCGGCTCTGGTCACAGAAAACCATCATAACGACCGGGAGAGCGGTGTGCTGATCACATGCCCCTCCTATCCGCATCCTGAGCTGAGTAAGATACAGCGGTCAGATGGTCCCAATGTGGCCTGAAGATAGTGCTAAGTACAGATATGGGATTTACAAAAAGTAATACTCATTCTTTGTCTTGACTGATCACCTAGTGGTGAGATAGGGCCAGGTGGGGCATTTGTAAACAAGGGTTCATGGGAAACAGTAGGTAGAAAATTTTGGTGGAGAAACATTTGGTGTAATTGTTGGCAGCATTGTTTCCAGCCATCATTTTTTATTCTAACACCACTACCCTCTCGTTTTTATTGTTGAATGTTATTAATTGTTGAGCTTTTTATGTTGCTATGTTCTAACAATTTGTTAGATCCAGGTTTTATAAGAATGAAAATTGTGTTTTGTTTCCTTGATTTGTTGGCAAGTTAAACGCATTTATGGTCTGTTAAGTTTTTTTATATCATTCCCAAACAAGATAATAATAAAATAACTTAATTTCAAGCTTAATAAGAACCATTGCATGTTAACATTTTACCAAAAAATTTTGAAGTGGGATAACTGGGCACAGATGCTGAGTGGAGATTGCAAAACAATATGATATTATTGTTCTGTGTCAGGTTCTAAAAATGTCAAGGATTTACATTAAAAAGCATCCAGATAAGAATTACACTGTAAATGATGTGTGAAGGGCAGTGAATGATGTTATAAATCCAATTAAAAATATAGGGAAGCAAGAGTGGCTTACGGTGTCCCTTGTGAATGCTAGAGATCCGTTTGTGATTCATCGCCTCTATAGTGAACTAAATAATTTCTATGAAATGTATGCACTAAAAGATGACCAAAAATCGTACTTTGTCTGCAATTGTGACAAGTCTGGGTTTAGCTGTGATCCCGTCCAGGATAAGAGCTCTTGGGAAGCAGGGAAAGCTACTGATTAAGGTGTCTGGTGGGTCGTGTAGGAAATCAACAACTTTAATAGCCTACATTACTACAGATTGCAACTTGCCACCATTGATCATGTACAGGGGTGGTGCAGTATAATGCCTATCCAAGGTAACTTTTTGCTGCTTCAACGAGTGGGTGGATGGAGGAGCTTCAGTTTCATCAGTGGTTCTCACACACAAAAATGTCATAACAAATCACCAGTTATCCAGCCAGAGTGCTGTTTTGATATTTGACAGGGATGCTAGCCATGCCAGTCTATGATTTCATAAACAGCAAATGGGTAAAATAGAGCAATGTTTGCAATAATAATAATAATAATAGTAATAATAGTGGTGGTAGTAGTAGTAGTAGTAGTAGTAGTAGTAGTTGGTGAACATCCTTGGTCAAATTTTGTCAACTGCACCAACATCTGAAAACATTAACCATGGATTCCTACTGCTGGATTTTTTTCCAGATTTATTTGACTGTAAGGATTTATAAAATACAGACATTTTCTTCATAGCACACAGTCTGCCTCTCCCAGCATTTCATTTGTCAATTCGCTGGAAACATCACTGTTGGGCAGACCCCATCTGCCTCCTTCGCCCATTCATGATGTAGGGCTAGCTCATGTAATAGTTCAACCTATCAAAGACATGTCCGTTTTCAATTCTAAAAATCTTGTAGATTTGTTCTGCAAAACTGTCTAAAATGGCAAGAAATCAGCTTCCACTCACACCATAAGAAAAATCAATCCTAATTTTCAACATCTTCAGTATGGAAAAGTGTTAACAAATACAAAAGTTTTATGCCACCTGGGAGAAGATGAAGAGGAGGAACAGGGAAAAAAAGAGGATTAAGACCAATAAGAAGAGAAAAATAGAACCGAGTGACGACTGAAGTTAAGGAGCAGTTGCCAGTGTTTGATTATGAACTTGAAGTTTTTGACACAGATGATTGGGATCAGGTTGATTATTCTATCCTAACTCAGTCTTCAGTTAAAACAGGACTCTTTGTAATGGTCAGAATTCTTTCTGGGAAAGGAAAATTTGTCAACTACACCTATGCAGCTTTGATGCAGGAAATAAAAAGTTAAGGGCTTCAAACCTGTGAACTGAAATAAGTCAATACTTCAAGCACAGCAAGAAGGTATACTTGAAATGATTTAGCTGTTTTACCAGTACCATCTCTCCAAAAATGTTAATACCAGATTAAATTCATTTTCAAAATTACATTGATTTCTTCGAGGGCTATCCACATATTTTTGTGTTTTGTTTATGTATGTTGACAAGGATTATGTTACCTACTCCTCAGTTTTAATTTTATTTGATAAAAATACTGTTATAATCATTCAGGAAGATGTTCATAAGTCAGAGAACAATATTGGTTTACAGTTACTCATGCTGATAATCCATGCCCAGTCGACACTTTGTGACCGGGATTCTGTCTGCTCCTGACCTAATGGAGTAAATCTGAACACATGAGATAAATGTAAACTTATTATTGTATCATTTAGAATCAACTGATTAATGAATCCAAGAGCAGATTTTGTGTTTCAGACCTGTTATGTCTTAAAACTGCAAAAATACCCTGTTTAAATTTACAAAACTAATACTTACTTCA
This sequence comes from Schistocerca piceifrons, assembly GCF_021461385.2. Classification (NCBI taxonomy): domain Eukaryota; kingdom Metazoa; phylum Arthropoda; class Insecta; order Orthoptera; family Acrididae; genus Schistocerca; species Schistocerca piceifrons. The sequence continues at coordinate 170,132,117 of NC_060140.1, forward strand.
AGTCAGAGTCAAAATTTTTCAAAATCATTTCCCTTTCCCATGCCCGAGACTTGACACTTGTTTCAACTAAATTAATGAAAGTTCTGGACAAAATTTCAATTCCCAAGAACAAAACTGTCATATGTGGAGACATAAATATAAACAAATATCATAGATAAAAGCAGCAGCAGTCTCTCAAACATCGTTCATAGCTTTGGCATGTCTTGGTTGGCCAACAGTGCAACAAGGATAACAAAAACTGTAGGATCACTAATTGATATTGATCACATTGTTACAGATATACACAGGGAACACTATGTGGTTCATGTAAAAGATCTGGGACTGTATGATCATTTATGTCAATTTAGGCCCACCATACTGCAGGTCTAAAAAAGATATCCTTCAAAACACAAAATTCAGGTTTGTCAAGTTATTAAACCAAATCCAGGATGAAATATATACAGAAAAATGCAGATGTAAATTTGTCCCAGGTTCTGTATGATATTTAAACTAAACTTTGAATAGTTATTTTCAAAAGTATCTACACCGATAGGAATATCCAGTGAAATGAAGTAGATAACAGAAGGTATAAGAAAGACCATAAAATATCTCTGTTCCATAAGATAAACCCACAGTGATCCAGAGTTTCTAAACTATTATCAAAGATACAAAAAGATTTATGGGAAGAAAATAGTAGCTAATGACAAAACAGGAGCAAATACTCAGGATAAAAAGCAAAATAGTGCAGAAGATTGCAAACCAAGAAACAGGAACAAAGAAACTAAATCACAATAATTTACTCATACAATTACAATGGTATGTTGATAAATGATCCATAGAAAATAACAAATTTTGGGAATGAATGGTTTTAAGGTACAGCAGAAATAACACCAAAATGAGAATTCACAAAATTAAATATTGTCCCCGTAAAAAAATTGTGTGGCTAGCACAATGATGTAACCTCCCAGAGAGTATGAGGTCAGGAAAACAGTATAAAAATTATAAAATAAGAAGGCAGCAAGCATAGGTGAAGGGCTAGCCTGTGAATATAAAGAATCTATTGGCAGTATACAAGCCTCTTTAACTGGTATAATCTTCTTCTGTAGTGGTCAATCCAAGGATTGGTTTGCAACAGCTACAATGGCAGCTTGTCTCCATTCTGTGCGTCTTTCAGCTTTTCTCTTCATTTCTTTATAGGTGTTACATCCCACATCTTTCACGATTTGATCCATGTACCTCAGTCGTGGTTTTCCTCTTGGTCTTTTTCCCTCGACATATCCCTCTACGATTGTGTTCAGAAGTCCTTTGTCTTAATAGATGGCCAACTGGTGTAATACACAGTGCAAAAAAAGTAACACTTTTTCAAAACCTCATGACTGTCTCCCATCGCAAAGTATAAGTTTGCAGTATGACTCAAAGGTGCCTACAACCTTCCTTTGTTGTGGTACAAAAGCGTGGTACCATGTGACAACACTCTTGGATCCAGTGACAAATATATATATATATATATATATATATATATATATATATATATATATATATATTAAAAAAACAAAGATGAAATGACTTACCAAACGAAAGCGCTGGCAGTTCGATAGACACACAAAATTCAAGCTTTCGCAACCAACGATTGCTTCGTCAGGAAAGAGGGAAGGAGAGGGAAAGACAAAAGGATGTGGGTTTTAAGGGAGAGGGTAAGGAGTCATTCCAATCCCGGGAGCAGAAAGACTTACCTTAGGGGGAAAAAGGGACAGGTATACACCGCACACACACACATATCCATCCGCACATACACAGACACAAGCAGAAATGTCTGCATGCCTAAACATGCCTTGGTGCACGGCCAGCACATCTTGGCACAGTGTTACACCGTCCGGGTTATCTGGATACTTCCCACTAACACCAACCTGTCAGAACTCCGGAGATGGGAACTTGCCCTTCAGTATATCCTCTCTTCTCGTTATCCACCAGGCCTCAACCTCCATTAATTTCAAGTTGCCGCCGCTCATACTTCACCTGTCATTCAACAACATCTTTGCCTCTGTACTTCCGCCTCGACTGACATCTCTGCCCAAACTCTTTGCCTTTACAAATGTGTGCTTGTGTCTGTGTATGTGCGGTTGGATATGTGTGTGTGTGCGAGTGTATACCTGTCCTTTTTTCCCCCCAAGGTAAGTCCTTCCGCTCCCGGGATTGGAATGACTCCTTACCCTCTCCCTTAAAACCCACATCTTTTCGTCTTTCCCTCTCCTTCCCTCTTTCCTGATGAAGCAACCGTTGGTTGTGAAAGCTAGAATTTTGTGTGTATGTTTGTGTTTGTTTGTGTGTGTCTATCGACCTACCAGCGCTTTCAGTTGGTAAGCCACATCATCTTTGTTTTTAGATATATTTTTCCCATGTGGAATGTTCTGCTTGTGTCTGTATGTGTGGATGGATATGTGCGTGTGTGCTAGTGTATACCTGTCCTTTTTTCCCCCTAAGGTAAGTCTTTCCGCTCCCGGGATTGGAATGACTCCTTACCCTCTCCCTTAAAACCCACTTCCTTCCGTCTTCCCCTCTCCTTCCCTCTTTCCTAATGAGGCAACAGTTTGTTGCGAAAGCTTGAATTTTGTGTGTATGTTTGTGTTTGTTTGTGTATCTATCGACCTGCCAGCGCTTTTGTTCGGTAAGTCACCTCATCTTTGTTTTTATATATAATTTTTCCCACGTGGAATGTTTCCTTCCATTATATATATAATAGAGGGAAACATTCCACGCGGGAAAAATATATTTAAAAACAAAGATGATGATGATGATGATGATGAAGATGATGTGACTTACCATAAGTCTGTTTGTGTTTCTATCGACCTGCCAGCGCTTCCATGGTAAGTCACATCATCTTTGTTTTTATATATAACTGGATCCAAGAGTGTTGTCACATGGTACCACACTTGTGTACCACAACAAAGGAAGGTTGTAGGCACCTTTGAGTCATACTGCAAAAAAAAAAAAAAAAAAAATAAAAATAAAAAAAATATATTACGAAAGCGCTGGCAGGTCGATAGAAACACACAAACAAACACGTACATACACACAAAATTCTAGCTTTCTCAACCAATGGTTGCTTCGTCAGGAAAGAGGGAAGGAGAGGGAAAGACGAAAGGACGTGGGTTTTAAGGGAGAGGGTAAGGAGTCATTCCAATCCTGGGAGCGGAAAGACTTACCTTAGGGGGAAAAAAGGACAGGTATACACTCTCTCGCGCGCACACACACACACACACACACACACACACACACACACACACACACACACACACATATCCATCCGCATATACATAGACACAAGCAGACATTTGTAAAGGCAAAGAGTTTGGGCAGAGATGTCAGTCGAGGCGGAAGTACAGAGGCAAAGATGTTGTTGAAAGACAGGTGAGGTATGAGTGGCAGCAACTTGAAATTAGCGGAGGTTGAGGCTTGGCAGATAACGAGAAGAGAGGATATACTGAAGGGCAAGTTCCCATCTCCGGAGTTCTGACAAGTTGGTGTTAGTGGGAAGTATCCAGATAACCTGGACGGTGTAACACTGTGCCAAGATGTGCTGGCCGTACACCAAGGCATGTTTAGCCACAGGGTAATCCTCATTACCAACAAACACTGTCTGCCTGTGTCCATTCATGCGAATGGACAGTTTGTTGCTGGTTATTCCCACATAGAAAGCTTCACAGAGTAGGCAGGTCAGTTGGTAAACCACGTGGGTGCTTTCACACGTGGCTCTGCCTTTGATCGTGTACCCATTCCGGGTTACAGGACTGGAGTAGGTGATGGTGGGAGGGTGCATTGGACAGGTTTTACTCTGGGGGCGGTTACAAGTGTAGGAGCCAGAGGGTAAGGAAGTTGGTTTGGGTATTTCATAGGGATGAACTAAGAGGTTACGAAGGTTAGGTGGACGGCGGAAAGACACTCTTGGTGGAGTGGGGAGGATTTCATGAAGGATGGATCTCATTTCAGGGCAGGATTCGAGGAAGTCGTATCCCTGCTGGAGAGCCACATTCAGAGTCTGATCCAGTCCCGGAAAGTATCCTGTCACAAGTGGGGCACTTTTGTGGTTCTTCTGTGGGAGGTTCTGGGTTTGAGGGGATGAGGAAGTGGCTCTGGTTATTTGCTTCTGCACCAGGTCGGGAGGGTAGTTGTGGGATGTGAAAGCTGTTTTCAGGTTGTTGGTGTAATGGTTCAGGGTTTCCGGACTAGAGCAGATTCGTTTGCCACGAAGACCTAGGCTATAGGGAAGGGACCGTTTGATGTGGAATGGGTGGCAGCTGTCATAATGGAGGTACTGTTGCTTGTTGGTGGGTTTGATGTGGACGGACGTGTGAAGCTGGCCATTGGACAGATGGAGGTCAACGTCAAGGAAAGTGGCATGGGATTTGGAATAGGACCAGGTGAATCTGATGGAACCAAAGGCGTTGAGGTTGGAGAGGAAATTCTGGAGTTCTTCTTCACTGTGAGTCCAGATCATGAAGATGTCATCAATAAATCTGTACCAAACTTTGGGTTGGCAGGCCTGGGTAACCAAGAAGGCTTCCTCTAAGTGACCCATGAATAGGTTGGCGTACAAGGGGGCCATCCTGGTACCCATGGTTGTTCCCTTTAATTGTTGGTATGTCTGGCCTTCAAAAGCGAAGAAGTTGTGGGTCAGGATGAAGCTGGCTAAAGTAATGAGGAAAGAGGTTTTAGGTAGGGTGACAGGTGATCGGCGTGAAAGGAAGCGCTCCATCGCAGCGAGGCCCTGGACGTGTGGAATATTTGTGTATAAGGAAGTGGCATCAATGGTTACAAGGATGGTTTCCCCGGGTAATAGATTGGGTAAGGATTCCAGGCGTTTGAGAAAGTGGTTGGTGTCTTTGATGAAGGATGGGAGACTGCATGTAATGGGTTGAAGGTGTTGATCTACGTAGGCAGAGATACGTTCTGTGGGGGCTTGGTAACCAGCTACAATGGGGCGGCCGGGATGATTGGGTTTGTGAATTTTAGGAAGAAGGTAGAAGGTAGGGGTGCGGGGTGTCGGTGGGGTCAGGAGGTTGATGGAGTCAGGTGAAAGGTTTTGTAGGGGGCCTAAGTTTCTGAGGATTCCTTGAAGCTCCGCCTGGACATCAGGAATGGGATTACCTTGGCAAACTTTGTATGTGGTGTTGTCTGAAAGCTGACGCAGTCCCTCAGCCACATACTCCCGACGATCAAGTACCACGGTTGTGGAACCCTTGTCTGCCGGAAGAATGACGATGGATCGGTCAGCCTTCAGATCACGGATAGCTTGGGCTTCAGCAGTGGTGATGTTGGGAGTAAGATTAAGGTTTCTTAAGGAGGATTGAGAAGCAAGGCTGGAAGTCAGAAATTCCTGAAAGGTTTGGAGAGGGTGATTTTGAGGAAGAGGAGGTGGGTCCCGCTGTGACGGAGGATGGAACTGTTCCAGGCAGGGTTCAATTTGGATAGTGTCTTGGGGAGTTGGATCATTAGGAGTAGGATTAGGATCATTTTTCTTCATGGCAAAGTGATATTTCCAGCAGAGAGTACTAGTGTAGGACAGTAAAACTTTGACGAGGGCTGTTTGGTTGAATCTGGGAGTGGGGCTGAAGGTGAGGCCTTTGGATAGGACAGAGGTTTCGGATTGGGAGAGAGGTTTGGAGGAAAGGTTAACTACTGAATTGGGGTGTTGTGGTTCCAGATTGTGTTGATTGGAATTTTGAGGTTTTGGAGGGAGTGGAGCTGGAAGTGGGAGATTGAGTAGATGGGAGAGACTGGGTTTGTGTGCAGTGAGAGGAGGTTGAGGTTTGCTGGAAAGGTTGTGAAGGGTGAGTGAGTTGCCTTTCCGGAGGTGGGAAACCAGGAGATGAGATAATTTTTTGAGGTGGAGGGTGGCATGCTCTTCTAATTTGCGGTTGGCCTGTAGGAGGATGCTTTGAACAGCCGGTGTGGATGTGGGAGAGGAAAGATTGAGGACTTTTATTAAGGATAGGAGGTGACGGGTGTGTTCATTGGCTGAGTTGATGTGTAGGTGAAGGATTAGGTGGGTGAGGCCAATGGATTGTTCAGTTTGGAACTGGTATAGGGACTGATGGAAAGAAGGGTTACAGGCAGAGATGGGAACTTTAAGTGTGAGGCCTTTGGGGGTAATGCCAAATGTCAGACAAGCCTGAGAAAATAAAATATGGGAGCATAATCTGGCTAGGGCGAAGACATGTTTGCGGAGAGAATGTAAATAAAACTTAATGGGGTCTTTGCGGGGGTGTTGTGAGGGTAACATGGTATTAGAAGGTGGAAAGTGTAACATGAGGCTGAAATGAAAATGAAAAAAAGTATATATATATATGGGGAGAGATAAAGGTGAACTAGAAAGCAACTGGAGATCCGGTGTGAAAAAAGGCGTAAAAGTGTTGGTTGTGTTGATCCTGTGGTGAACTTGGGTTGGTAGACAACGATGTGCATAAAGGTTAGGTGGTTGTGTTGCCGCCAAAACACGTTAAAGGGTGGAGAAATTCGGGAAAATTTCGAAAAAACTACGTGTAAATGTATTAAAAGGAGTGGTTTTGTGGTGGCAGATTATGAGAATGAGGCTAACAATTGTCTGACGAAGAAATAATGACGTTAAAACCTGTGGGAAGCGGCTAAAAAAGATCAATAATGTGTGAAAAAACGGAAATGGAAATAAAGCGAAAGTTATTAGAACTAGCCGAAATGGTTGTTTAATAGGTGAAAGGTACTGTTTGTGAACTAGAAACGGTGGATTTTATAGCGGCGGTAGTGTTGAAAGCGGAAAAAAAATAATAAATTTTTTTTTTTGGTTATGGTTTGGAAGTGGGTTACGTATTATTGAGTATATATAGGCGGGATAAAATTGTATTGTATGTAGATTACGGTAAAAAGGAGAAGGTGAATACAAAGTGAACCTACTGGCAAAAAAAAGAAAGACAAAATAAGATGACAGAAAAGATTTCGAAATGCAACAGTGACAATAACAAACGTGATTGTTGGGTTCAAATTAATGATATGAATATAATAGAGGGAAACATTCCACGCGGGAAAAATATATTTAAAAACAAAGATGGTGTGACTTACCATACGAAAGCGCTGGCAGGTCGATAGAAACACAAACATACACACAAAATTCTAGTTTTCGCAACCAATGGTTGCTTTGTCAGGAAAGAGGGAAGGAGAGGGAAAGACGAAAGGATGTGGGTTTTAAGGGAGAGGGTACGGAGTCATTCCAATCCCAGGAGCGGAAAGACTTACCTTGGGGGGGAAAAAAGGACAGGTATACACACACACACACACACACACACACACACACACACACACACACACACATATCCATCCGCACATACACAGACACAAGCAGACATTTGTAAAGGCAAAGAATTTGGGCAGAGATGTCAGTCGAGGCGGAAGTACAGAGGCAACAAACAAAGTACAGAGCAACAAACTGTCCATTCGCATGAATGGACACAGGCAGACAGTGTTTGTTGGTAATGAGGATCACCCTGTGGCTAAACATGCCTTGGTGCACGGTCAGCACATCTTGGCACAGTGTTACACCGTCCGGGTTATCTGGATACTTCCCACTAACACCAACTTGTCAGAACTCCGGAGATGGGAACTTGCCCTTCAGTATATCCTCTCTTCTCGTTATCTGCCAAGCCTCAACCTCCGCTAATTTCAAGTTGCCGCCGCTCATACCTCACCTGTCTTTCAACAACATATTTGCATATTTGCCTCTGTACTTCCGCCTCGACTGACATCTCTGCCCAAACTCTTTGCCTTTACAAATGTGTGCTTGTGTCTGTGTATGTGCAGATGGATATGTGTGTGTGTGCGAGTGTATACCTGTCCTTTTTTCCCCCTAAGGTAAGTCTTTCCACTCCCGGGATTGGAATGACTCCTTACGCTCTCCCTTGAAACCCACATCCTTTCGTCTTTCCCTCTCCTTCCCTCTTTCCTGACGATGCAACCATTGGTTGCGAAAGCTAGAATTTTGTGTGTATGTATGTGTTTCTATCGACCTGCCAGCGCTTTCGTATGGTAAGTCACATCAACTTTGTTTTTTTATATATATATATATATATATATATATATATATATATATATATATATATATATATATATATATATATATATATATATATATATATATTTTATAATGTTAGGTGTAAGGTGGGTTAATGATGTCACATTGGTATCAAATTTCACCAAAAGTCTGCCCAAAACCATCATGGACACATCACATGATGGAAAGAGGTTGTCACACCCCCTGTTACCTACATTTTGCCCCTCCTTTTGAGGCCTTTGCAATGGAGATCAGAACTGCAACACCCAGCATTGAAATCGTGTAGTTTTCTCATGGGTGACCAAGAAAAAAGTTTCAGACACACCGCCTCTCACATTCGAGACAAGAAGCCCTCAGGAGATGGCATAAAGGGTGTTAACGGTACTATCCCTTCCCTTGGGGTGTTGAATCCCGATGTATTTTTCAGTCAGGGCAGGCAACTCCATCTAATGGGTGTAGAAGGTGTTGCCTCCCTTCAGGCATTGTCTGGTTAGGATTGTCTGCTTTAGCACCTGAGAGCAGGCAACCCAAATGACATGCTTTATACATTTTTGACATGCTCAACAAAGGTGTGTGGGTCACACTGAGTGTTGCCAACCTGGGAGGTGTTAGAGGGACCCTTCGCTATGTTATTCGCACGCCTGACAATGTTGCAACCCTGTATGTTACAGGAGACATGAAAAGCATAAATACTCTTTGCTGCTCTGGGTCTCATTCAGATTTCGTCGAATGGTTTGAACCATCCCTAGAGATTCCACCATGTACACCAGAGCAAAAACTGGGGTTGCGTTACACTCCAGAGGGGTCAGATCATGTTCAATGGGGTTGCAATATCACAGTGTCTTTAAAATAGGGTTGAATTGTCAGGATGGGGGAGGAAGTGGTGTTAGTAGTGTCGAACACTGTCAAGAACATCATCCTGTTGCTCATCGACACTGACCTTTAGTTTTTGATCACCAAATGTGTGGAGGCTTTTTGTATCAATTTAGAGTGGTGGTGTGTTTGGAAGAAAGCTGCATGATTTCAATCCTGGGTGTCACAGTTCTGGTCTCCATCATGGAAGCATCAAAAGAAGAGGTGAAATGTGGGTAAGAGGGTTTGTGATGACCTTCCCATGGGGTGACACGTCCATGGTGGTGTTAGGCAGAATTGTGGTGAAAGTTGGTACCAATGTGACATCATTAACGCACCTTACACCTAACATAAACCTATGGGCTGCGGCCTTTTTTTGCATCTGTTGACACCTTTATATCTGTAGGGTCACTGAAGTAGAGGAAGGTAGCAGGAGTCTTATGCGTCGAAATGGAAGACAGTTACGGGATTTTGAAAAAAAATGATACTTTTTTTTGTAGTGTATATGAGTTGGTAAAAGCCTAGATCAGGGTCATTGGCATATTTAAGTGTTTTGTGCTGCATTGTTGTCAGTGCTTGAAATGAGGTGTTATGAAAGGAAAGGGGGTGTTTCAGCTGTTGTGTCTACATAGCCATTGAGAGGCCAGTGATCACATCAGTATATCACGAATCTCCAAAATTGTAACACATTCAGAAGAAAGAGATAAATATTTTGACAATGAATCTTATTGATTTAAGTTTTAGCTATGCTGCTAGGTCCCGACTTAACCACAATCTTGTAATTTGTGGCATACTTGGAAAAAGAGTCTAAAAGTATCATCCCATGGCTACATGAAACTGATGTGTTACGAACCTAAGTGCAATATAGAAACACTGCCATGACTGCCGCTGGCTCTGATATAGGTTTTAGCCATTTGAGTCTTACAGCTGAGGTAACTTTCCAAGTATCAGAAACAGGCAAGGGCTCTGTCTGTAACAAATGAAGGTGATGTAAAATATATAGAAAATAACATGTCCTTTTCTCTCCCTTTATCATTCTCAACAATGATAAAATCCGTGGTGAAAGACAGCGTAATAAATTACTTGAATAATGAACACTTAAATCTTTCTGTATTAGCTCTGTCTTCTCTTATTCCATTAGAACTATCATTTCTCACCATGTAGGTTGGTGACAAGAAAATATTTTCTTATTGAGAGGAGAAAGTTAGTGGTAGAAATTTTGTGAAAAGATCTTACTGCAACGAAAAATGCCTTTGTTTCAATGACTGCCCCTTCAACTTGCTTATCACATCCATGTCACTCTCTCCCCTATTAAGTGATAATACAAAATGAGCTGCCTGCTTTGGACTATTTTGACGGCCTCAGTTGATCCTATATGGTAAGGATCCCACACTGCTCAGCAGCACTCGAGCAGAGGATGGATGAGTGTACTGTAGTCAGTGTCTTTAGTAGATCTGTTACATCTTCTGAGTGTTCTGCCAATAAAACACAGACTTTGGTTCACCTCCTCCCCAACATTATATATATGACCGTTCCAATTTAAGTTGTTCGTAATTGTAATTCCAAGGTTTGTAGTTGAATTGACAGCCTTAATGGATATTTTTCTATACTTATGTGGATGATTTCACACTTCCTTATTTAGAAACAATTGCCACTTCTTGCACCATACCGATATTGTATCTATGTCATTTTGCAATGGTTTTGATCTTCTGATGATTTTCGATGTTGATAAATGACAGCATCATCTGTAAACAATCTAAGAGGGCTGCTCAGAGTGTCTCCTAAATCATTTATATTGATCAGGAAAAGTGGAGGGAGACCTGTAGTATTTCCTTGGGAAATGCCAGATATCACTTCTGTTTTGCTCTATGGTTTTCCCTAAATTACTATGTACTGTGACTTTTTTGACAGGAAATCATGTATTGGATCGCACAACTGAAATGGTACTCTGTAGGCATGCAGTTTGATGAGAAGTCTCTTGTGAGGCATGGTGTCAGAAGCATTCTGCAAATCTAGAAATATGGAATCAGTTTGAGATCCCCTGTCAGTAGCACTTGTTACTTCGTACGAATAAGGAGCTAGTTGTGGTTCACAAGAATGATATTTTCTGAATCTGTGCTACTGTGTCAGTAGAGCATTACCTTCGAAGTAATTCAATTTTACACACAGTATACATTCCAAGAACACAATATGCATTCCAGAAGCCTATTGCAATTTGAAGTCAGTGATATGGGTCTGTAATTCATAATTACTCTGATTTTCTATCTTGAGTAGGTACTGATGTGAACTGTGCAACTTTCCAACCTTTTGCTTTGGATCTTTTGTCAAGTGAATGGTTGTATATGATTCCTCAGTATGGGACTGTTGTATCAGCATACTTTGAAAGGAAGGTTATTGGTATGCTATATGGACCAGAAGACTTGCCTTTATTATGTTATTTAAGATACTATGCACCAAGGATATCTACTCCAAAATTACTAGTGTTGGCAGGTGTTCTTGATTCAAATTCGGGAATATTTGCTTCATCTTTTTTGTGAGAGAATTTTGGAAAACTGTGTTTAAAAACACTGTTGTATTGGTGCTGTCATTGGTAATATTACTATTAGTATTGCGCAGTGAAGCTATTGATTGTGGGTTACTGCTGGTGTACCCATTGAAGTCCATGCTAAGTTTTTAGTTTCAGTAAAGCATTAGCAATCTTGGAGATTTTATATTTTTTAAAATTTGGCAAGCTTTTTTCATTGCTTTTGTTTTGTGTACAAGGGGGATGAGTACCATCTTTTATTAGTTTATTTGGTATATCTCTCAGTTGCTGAAGAATACTATTTCTTTGAATTTAAGGCACATGTGGTTTTCACTTACATAGTGAATTGGGAAGGTATGGAGAACATCTTAGAAAGGCATCACTTGAATTTTGGATATATTTTGTCTACTTGTGGTGGATTTGGATAGTGCAGTGGGCAGTCTCATTACAGTGACCCTGTGGTCACTAATCCCAGTATGTGTCACGATGCTCCATACTTCCTCAGGGTTGTTTGTTGCTAAGAGGTCAAGTATGTTTTTATGACCATTTACACTTATAGTGAGCTCGTGAACTAAATGCTCAAAATAATTTTCGTAGAAAGCGTTTAGTACAATTTTATACCTACCATCAGCTTTGAACATGTATTTTCTCCAGCTTATTGATGGTAGTTTGAAGTCACCACCAATGAATGATTGGCATACCTGTTGGAGATGATATTAAAGTTATCTTTGAGCTGTTCAGCTGCTGAATCATCTGAATCAGGGGTCTGTAAAAGGAACCAATTATTAATTTAGGGTATTTGGGTTGTCAAGTATAATCTCTACCCAAAGCAACTCACAGGAACTACCTACTTCAGTTTTGCTATAAGACAAAGTACTTCTAACAGCAATAGACACACTACTATCATTTAATTCATCCTTTCTGAATACCGTTAGGTCCTTTGTAAAAATTTCAGCTGAACTTACTGCCGGCTCTATCTATCTTTCGGTACCTAAAGTGATTTAAGCTTCAATGCTTTCTATTAAGGCTTGGAGCTTTGGTTTTTCGAACCTGAAACCCCTTCAACTTACGACACAAGTTGAGAAATCAGCAACCAATATGATCTCAAAACCGTCTGAACCTCTGATTCAGACCCTCCATTCAGCTCTGTACCAAACGTCCACAGTCAGTCCTGTTGATGACGATGCAGATGGTGAGCTCTGCTTTCATCTAGTAAGCAAGACTGGCAGTCTCCACCACTTCAGCCAGCCATCCATAACCAGAGAGAATCTCTTCAGATCCAAAGTGACACATCATTGGTACTGACATGAGCCACTACCTGCAGTTGGCTGCACCCTATGTTCTTTATGGCTTCCATAATGACTCCTCCCAGCATGCGCACAACAGAGTGCACACTGGATTTCTTCCCTTCTGTGGCAGCTATATCCCTAAGGGGCCCCATTACTTGCGTGGCTTTGGAGCTCCCAACTATTAGTAATCTCACCCTCTGTGAATGCACAAGAAAGAATGAAAGCTAGCTAGCTTTCAGACGAATCCTTTAATGAGCTAGAGAACTCTACATAATTAAGGGAATTGTCTGGAAGCTAGAAAGCTTTCATTCTTTTTGTAAGTCTGTCTATTGATGACTCAAAATTTTTAGTGACATACTTACCAGACCCCAAGCACATTTCATTGGAGTCGCTAAGGGAAGCATCTTAGGGCTGGTATTGTTGCTGATATACATCTATGGCTTTCCAAACGGTATTACATGTGGGGAAGAAAAATCGTTTAGCTGATGACAGCAACATTATAATCTCAGATAAAACATCAGAATTCCTAGTATAGATAGCAGATGAAATCCTAAGGGATTGGTCATCATGCATTTACTTAAACTTACACTCAATACAAACAGAATTAATGTTTGCTTAAAGAAGGGAAGTAATTCAGTAAAATTACAATGTGTACAACTTTGCTTCCACCATTTGCTGATAGGTGGCGATAACGGTAAGTAGTGGTCGAAAGAAACAGATCACAGACATCAGGCAGTTAGCTTGGACCTCAGTCAACATAACCTCATTCAAACATTAGTCGATTTGTGTCTTCATCATAAAGTTATTCTTGATTGAAAATTTCAGTTTACGAGCCTAATTCTCATCATTTGTGGGAGGTGTTACTGTTTTGTTTCGGTATGAAGAAAACAGCAGCTGAGTCTCATTGAATGCTCTCAAGTACGTATGGTAAGGACGCTATTAGTGAAAGAATGTGTCGTGAGTGGTTTCAATGCGTCAAGAAGGGTGATTTGAATGTCATAGATTGGGATAGTGGTGGAAGAGAGAATGTTTTCGAAGATGCAGAATTGGAGACTTTGCTGAGTGAAGACTTGCATCAAACTCCAGAATAATTGGCACAATTAGTGGTAGTGACACAGCAAGCCATTTCAAAACGTCTCAAGGCTATGGGCATGAGTCAGATAGAAGGAACTTGGGGTCCCTTGTAAGCTGAAACCAAGAGACGTTGAACGGCATTTGTGTGTTTGTGAACAGTTGTTTCAGAGGCAAAAACGGAAGGGATTTCTGCATTGCATTGGGACCAAGGACAAAAATTGGGTTCATTACGATAACCCTAAATGCAAAAAATCATGGGGATATCCCGGTCATACTTCCATGTCGACAGCCAAACCGAATATTCACGGCTCCAAGATCATGCTGTGCATTTGGTGGGACCAGCTTGGTGTCGCGTACTATGAGGTTTTAAAACCAAGTGAAACAATCACAGGTGCTTGTTATTGAACTCAATGCATTTGAGCAGAGCATTAAAGCACAAACGGCCGCAATACAGTGAGAGTTGCGATAAAGTGATTTTGCAGCATGACAACGCTCAACCCCAAGTTGCAAAAGAGGTCAAAACATACTTGGAAACATTAAAAAGGGAAGTGCTACCCCATGCGCCGTATTCTCCAGACATCGCTCCCTCTGACTATCACCTGTTTAGATCAATGGCACATGGCCTGGCTGACCAACATTTCTGATCTCATGAAGAAGTCACAAATTGGATCGATTTGTGGGTCACTTCAAAAGATGAACAATTTTTTTGACGCAGGATTCGTACACTGCCCGAAAGATGGGAGAAAGTAATGGCCAGCAATGGAAAATCCTTTGAATGAAACGTATAACCAATTTGTTTCATTAAAGCCTCAAATTTTGGGAAAAAAATGGCAGAAGCAAAGTTGTACACCTTGTAAATATAGATGAAAATTTCTTAGATTCTGTAGGAAACACAAAATTTTTAGGAATTTATACCAATGGTCACCTGAAGTGGAGTGAACACACAAATACATTAGCAAAGAAAATTGAGTCCTGTCATCAGTGTTTAACAGACAACGCCTTATTGTTACACATTATTCCTATACATATTTTAGTGATGAAATCATTTTGTGGTATCCCATACACAAAACATGGACACAGCCTTAGAACTACAGAATGTACCATAAGCATAATAATTAAAAATAATAATCAAGACCCCTGTATATATTTATTTAAACAGCTGTGAAGTTGTTAGAATCCAACTGCACTATGTCATTACATATACCAGTCTATTATGCACACCAAGAACAATATTTGTAACTATCTCACAAACAGCAGCTTCCATCATCATAGAACAAGAACCGGATTAAACTTACATTTACAGAGACTAAGCAAAGAAAAAGCACAAAACATAATTTTCTACAAGGAAATAAAATCACACCTACAAGAAATTGCCCATTGAGATTAAAGAGAGAAATAAAATTCAGATAGTTAAAAAAATCTGTTGGTCATGCAGGGATTGTTTAGAAATAATAAACAACTGTCATTATTCAGTAAACTACCATAGTTTAGTGAATCTGACTGTAAAATCATGTGCCCACGATCTGTTATGAATAATTCTAACCTCTTTCCATTTTCATGAGCTCTTTAAAAATTGTTTACATTCCTAATTAGGTTGTATATTGGCATCATTTTGTAAGTGATTTATGGATGAATAAACAACTAACTGGGCAAGTCATGGTACATAAATGGAAATACATGTATCATGTATTTGCATAGTCAAAAAGTGTTCACATAGGTACTTCATTTGCATAATTGAAAACAAGAAGGTATTTGCATCTGACTTATGAATCTTATAATTAGAATAATTTTTACTGGTTTGTGGTAACAGCCATTTAATTTCTTGTGTATTCGATTTTCACCTTTGTGATCTTTCTTTCATCTTCTGACTTCATTTTTCAGTATAATTGTAATCTTTATTTTGTGTCTTTATATAAAACTTTTACCATTTAGTTAATTATCTGGCTGATTTGATGGAATCTTTAATGATTCTTTGCCTTTTTTTATTGATTGAAAATCTGAAGAGGACTAATGACTGATAGAAGTTGTTTATGGCTCAGTGAAATGCTCACGTGATTATGTCATAAAAATATAACATCATAATTACAATGACTTAATCTCCAAGGACAACATGCCATTTTTTTCCAAAGCGTATGCTATGACAGGCATACGGTCATTGTATTTTTTTTCTAACTAAAAGTCGTTTAGAGCAATAGTACGAGATTGTATGACATTTTAGCTTGTGTTTGTAAACTATCCTGTTTGACAGTTTATTGTAAGATACACGCCCAGCTCCTACTGGATCTTTGTTACTGAGTTTAAATGTTAATACTGGTAATGTGGTAATCATCTTTTGATCTAGTGGTTTGGTCACGAAAATTTCTACTGGCGAGAGAAATCACAAGGAGGCTGTTGCATACTTACTCATTCTGATATAAAATATGAAAAAAGGAATGATTTGAATCATTTGAATGAAGAGTGTGTATTTGAAAGCTGCTGTCTCCAGTTGAGGGACCCAAATGTCGTAGTAGTTGCTGTTTATAGAGTAACAGAGAAAGCTACAATTGAAGACTTTCTGGTGAAATTTCGTTACTTGCTTGAAAAACTCATTTAAGAAAAAAGGAAAAAGACAGGAACAGCTCCTGACTTCAGTATTAATACTGTAGTTGAAAGCAATGATGTGGCCAAATTCACTGACTTAATAAAAAACTTTGGCTTCAGAATAAACTTCATGCAACCCACTGGAGTAAATGCACAGTCAGCTACCAGTATTGATAATATTTTAAGAAGTTATGTATTTGAAGATGTTTATAAATTTTGCATAGATCTAGGAATCTCTGACCACTCCACATTATTCAGTTAACTACCAAAAACTAAGAAAGAAATTTCATGTAACAAAAGCCATATGAAAAGGAACTTCAGTGAAAAAAGTCCAGTTGTAGTTAGAAGTAAGTTGAGAGAGGTTGAATGGCCTTAAAACAGCTTTATTTTGAGTAATATTAACTTTAACGATTTTTAAAGCAGCTTTCTTGAAATATTTAGTGAAATTTTTCCACTTAGAACCACATGCAACAAAACAACTAATAAATTTAAATGGATAATGCGGGGTAGAACAATTTCTAGTACCAGGAAGAGGTAACTCCAAAATGAACTGAAATATAATAAAAAACAGACATTTTACTGAGTATGTTCGTCATTATAAAGCTGTATTTTTTTAAAAAAAGTTGTGAAGGCAGTCAAACAAATGGCAAACAACAAGTTTATTGTACAGCATAAAAAAATGCAGTGTGGTCTGTTGTCAAACCAAGTTAGGTGCTAGGGTTAGTAGTAATGAAATATCAAGGAATAAAGAAGATGATAACTTTATTGTAAACCCGGCTCTAATAACAGAGTGTTTAAATGAGTTCTTTATAAATGTTGCAAAGTCAGATGTTGATGTAGCAGAGCATCAGATTAAAGTAAATCCCTTTAGAATCCACCAAGAAGTTGAGTATCTTACAGATTTCAAAAAACTCATAATAAAGGATGTGGAAAATGTTATACACTGAAGAGCCAAAAAGCTGGTACACCTGCCTAGTATCGTCTAAGGACCACGCGAACATGCAGAAATGCCACAACATGATGTGGCATGGATTTGGCTAATGTCTGAAGTAGTGCTGGAGAGAACTGACACCATGAATCCTGCAGGGCTGTCCATAAATCAGTAAGAGTGCGAGGGGCTAGAGATCTCTTCTGAACAGCATGTTGCAAGGCATCCCAGATATGCTGAATAATGAGTTTGTTGGCCAGCAGAAGTGTTTAAACTCAGAAGAGTGTTCTTGGAGCCACTCTGTAGCAATCCTGCATGTGTGGGGTGTCACATTGTCTTGCTGGAATTGCCCAAGCCTGTCAGAATGCACAATGACATGAATAGATGCAGGTGACCAGACAGGATGCTTACACATGTGTCACCTACCAGAGTCGTACCTAGAAGTATCAGAGGTCCCATATCACTCCAGCTGCACACACCCCACACCACAACAGAGCCTCTACCAGCTTGAACAGTCCCCTGCTGACACGCAGGGCCCATGGATTCATGAGGTTTCTCCATACTCATACTTGTCCATTCGCTCAATACAATTTGAAACGAGATTCGTCTGACCAGGCAACATGTTTCCAGTTGTAAACAGTCCAATGTGGGTGTTGACGGGCCCAGGCTAGGCTTAAATATTTGTGTCGTGCAATCATCGAGGGTACACAAGTGGGCCTTTGGCTCCGAAAGTCCATATTGATCATCTTTTTTTTTTAATGGTTCGCACAATGAAACTTGTTGATGGCTCAGGATATAAATCTGCAGAAATCTGCAGAAGGGCTGCACTTCTGTCATTTTGAATAATTCTCTTCAGTCATCGCCGGTCCTGTTCTTGCGGGATTTTTTTCCAGCCACAGCGCTGTCAGAGATTTGATGTTTTACTGGATCCTGATATTCATGGTACACTTGTGAAATGGTCGCTACCCCGGATATGCTGTGCTCCAGCACTCGTGCGCCGACTATATCACTATGTTCAAACTCACTTAAATCTTGATAACCTGCCATTGTAGCAGCAGTAAACGATCTAAGAACTGCACCAGACACTTGTTGTCTTATATACGTGTTGCCGACCGCAATGCCCCATTCTGCCTGTTTACATATCTGTGTATTTGAATATGCATGCTCTTACCAGTTTCTTCACCACTTCAGTGTATTATCATTAAAAAATTAAAAATAGTGGTTAAAACAGCGTTGGCAAAATATGAGAATTGCCCAGAAAGTAATGCACCACATTTTTTTCTTCAACAAATCTTTATTGAACATAATAATAATTACACACACAAAAGAATGGTGGTTTACCTACGCACCCTATTTTTCCACGTAATCTCCATCCCATTTTATGGCTAATCTCCATCTCATTCGATGACCTTCCTCCAGTGCGAAACTAGGGTTTGCATGCCCTGTTGGTACCAATCCTTGTCCTGGTGGTGGAGCCAGTGCTTCACTGTGTGGATCACCTCCTCGTCATCCCCAAAATGTCTTCCACAAATGGCATCCTTTAATAGCTCAAACAAGTGGAAGTCATCAGCATGCTGCAACACGTCAGGTGTGATGGCCGTGGATGGTCTCCTGGACTGCTGCAAATCATAGAGCTCCGCCGAACCTCCTTGTGATGACCACAACCTCCGTGAACAGCGACTAACTGTATTTTTGTTGACAGCAGATGCTTGAGAGACTTTGCACAAGCGTTTGTGAATATTTCCCACAGTTTCTTTCTCTGCAGTGAGAAATTCAGTGGCGGTATGTTGCTTGTAAGGTACATCACTTACAGACGCCATTTTGAAACTGTCCTGCAGCTACGCTGTCAGAAGTGATGGAAACTTCAAATAATACATGTGTAATGTTTTACATTCATAGCATTTTTTTCGGCTGAGAAAAAAAAATGCAGTGCATTACTTTCTGGGCAACCCTTGTAACACCTCCCTTAACTAAATTATTCAACCAATCGTTTGAACAGAGATGGTTTCCTGATGTTTTTAAGTAAGCCAAAGTCAGACCTCTGTTCAAGAAAGGGTCGAGGGAAGACATGGGAAACTATTGGCCTATTTCTATTCTTCCAGTCCTGTCAAAAGTGTTAGAGAAAGTAGCTGCGAACCAGGTCAAAAACTTTATTGTAAAAAATAATATTATTGTAAGTAACCAATTTGGATTTCAACCAGGAAAAAACACTTTGGATGCAGTGAATAACTTTATTGAAAAGATAGACTATTCATTGGATCAGAGGAGTAAAGTTGCAGGTACCTTCTGTGAACCATGACTTGCTTATCTACAAATTAGAAAAGTATGGGATTAAGGACAATGCTCTAAATTGGTTAATGTCATACTTACACAACAGAAAACAAAGGGTAACTATCACCTCAAATGCAGTGAATTATTATTCTGAATGGAGTACAGTATCACAAGGTGTGCCTCAAGGCATCATTTTGAGGCCAATCCTGTTCCTATTCTGTGTAAATGACTTACCCATAAATATAAATTCCCCATGAGTTCTGTTTGCAGACAATACTTCTGTTTTCATTGAAGATAATGATGCAGAGAAAATTCCAAGCTCCATCGAAGCACAATGGATACCTTAGAAAACTGGTTCTCGTTACATGGGTTGAAATTGAACATTGCGAAAACCCATATGGTACATTTCAAAACCAAACATTCAAAATGTATGGCACTTAAAATACAACATAACAATCAACCCATGAGAGAAGTTGACATGGTCAAATTCCTGAGACTAAATGTTACAATAACTTAAGCTGGAAAACACACATTGACTTCCTATCAAATAAACTGAGAGCAGTTTTGCATTCGCAGTGAAAATACTAGCAAATTCCACTGACTTGAGTACACGAAAAATTGCTTATCATAGTTATTTTTAATCTGTCATTAGATATGGGATAATTTTCTGGGGAAGTTCAAGTAGTGTATCTCAGATTCGGAAACTGCAAAAGAAAATTGTCTGATACACATGTACTCCACAGCAAACAGAGTCTTGTCACCCATTGTTTTGGAAACTACAAATCATAACTGTTTCCTCCAAATATTTATGAATTTATAATCTTCCTACAGACTAGACAAAAATTATTTGAGGAGAATCATTTTAACCATACATATACGAGGGTAATCCCAAAAGTAAGGTCTGCTATGTTTTTTACTAGTACATAGACCTGTTTATTTCGACAATGGTTTACATCAGTTTACAGCTTGAACATTTAGCTATTTTTCGACATAATCACCATTTCTGTCGATGCATTTTTGTAGACGCTGTGGCAGTTTTTGTACGCCCACGTCATACCAGCTCACCGCCATGCTGTTCAGAAAGTTATGAACCTCTTCTTTCACTTCGTTGTAGGCACTGAATCGCTTTCCAGCCAAATGTTCTTTTAACCTAGGGAACAGGTGATAGTCACTGGGTGCCAAGTCAGTGCTATAGGATGGGTGGGCGATTATGTTCCACTGAAACTGTTGCAGGAGAGCAACGGTTTGCTGAGTGATGTGTGGGCGAGTGTTGTCATGGAGAATGTGTACACCCTTGATCAACATTCCACTTCTCTGGTTCTGAATTGCCCGTTTGAGTTTTTTCAGAGTCTCACAGTACCTGTTCAGCATTAATTGTGGCCCCAGTGATTCAGCGTTGACGACGAGGTGAAAGAAGAGGTTCATAACTCTCTGAACAGCATGGCGGTGAGCTGGTAAAACACAGGCATACAGAAACTGACACAGCGTCTACAAAAATTCATCGACGTAGGTGGTGATTATGTCGAAAAGTAGTTAAATTTTCAAGCTGTAAACTGATGTAAACCATTGTAGAAATAAACAGGTGTATGTACTTATAAAAAAATAGCAGACCTTACTTTTGGGATTACCCTCGTAATACAAGAAATAAAAATAATTTTACGATACCCACACACCAGTTGAAATTATATACACGGACTCTACGGTACATAGGGATGACAATGTATAACAAGTTAATGGGAAAAAACATATTTAATATGAAGCCAGAAATTTTAAAAATGAGGCTACAGCAGATTCTGTGGGAGAAATGCTGCTATTCAATAGAAGAATCCATAGAGGATGAAATGATAATTTGAGCAAGGGGGAATTAAGTGTCAGATTTTATTGTATGTATGTTAACATCAACTGTACTTTGTTTATTGTGAAATTTTCCTGCAGTTTGATGTGTTTCCTGCAGTTTGATGTACCTGAACCAAATAATTTAGGTTATGTACATATGAGACAGATAAACCACAATTCACGAAGTGCTGCACATATCATTAGAAAGTTAATTGTTGTCTATTTGTGTGATGCAGGTTCTGTTAAAAAGGAAACCTGTCCTCAGTCGTTCATGTTTGTGATTCTACTAAATGTATTTTTGTAAGCCTGTCTTGAAAATAATTTTCATATGCACCTAAAACATTTTTACATCTAAAATAAAGTTCTACAAACTGTTGTGAAGTGAACAGCAGAGGGTATACATATAATTGTTATTAGAGCATTCCCATTGTGTATGGAGTGTGGGAACAGTGACTCTCATCTTTGTGGTCCCGACAGGAGTAATACATGGGAGGATGAACAATATATTTAGATTCTTCACTTAATACTGACTCTCACAACTTTTAAGTGGGCTTTTGCAGGATAGTTAGCATCTGTCATAAAGCATCTCCATGACACTCTCCCATGGGTCAGACAAACCTGTGACCATTTGAACTACCTTCTTTGCATATATTTGATGCCTTTTCTTAGTCCTATTTTGTTCAGTCCCACATACTTTACCAATGTATTCTAAGATGGGATGCACAAGTGTTTCGTAAGCACACTCGCACATTCACTATAAGCAATTTCTCCAGCATCCTGCCAATCAGCTGAAGTCTGTCACATATGCCATACCTACAACTGAACTTTTGTGGCCATTGCATTTCATATCGCTACAGATTATTACATACATTGTTTTAATGTTGGTTATTTTGTTTGCCATTAGAGCCATTTGGAAAAGGAATAAAAGCTTGAGAAGAAATAAAAACTTTGAGGTGTGTGGATGACAAAGGACTGTAAAGATCAGTTGAACAGAATTGACAGTACCTTGAAAAGAGATTATAAGACAAACATTAACAGAGTAAAACACATGTAATGGAGTGTATTTAGTGAAACCAGACATTGTTGAGGGAATTAGGCAAGAAAAGGAGACACAAAAAGCATCAGATGAGTTTTGTTATTTGTATATCAAATAACTGATGCAGGAAAAGCAAAAATAAAAATTATATAAAATGCAGACAAGCAACAACAAGAAAACCATTTATTTATGATCATTGAATATAAATTTGTGTTAAAATGTTTTCTGGGAATATTTATGATAATGTAAATGGAAAGTGTTACTCCATGAACACCTTGACCATACACTATCAAGCTGACACTCCATCATTTCCATGCATGTGGGATATTATGGTTAAAATTTCATCCTTATGTGAGATTATTTTTAGTGCAGAAAAAGCAGTTCCTATAGATAATGAATGGTGTGAGTACATGATGGCTATTGGGCATATCATTTTACTGAACCTTTTCAGCTTGTAATTGCAACACAACATTCTCAGAAGATATGCACATGTAGCTTATCACCATGTTTTGGACTTTGAAAAAGATACTGTTGTTGGCTTGAGGGACATGGGAGCATCATACTGAAAGATCAGACATACAGATGGCTGTAGCACCACAACTGCAGAATGAGTGGTGACAAGATGGACAGAACAGTAGTGTGGCAAGAAGAGTAGCCTGTCATTACAGAAGCAGTTTACCACAACAGGATCATAGGAGTCTTAGACTGACTCTGATGCATAGAAAGAACCTCAGCTGAAATCTGGGAAGAGGATACAGATAAGAGTTCCAGTAAGAACCGTGGGGAACAGATTACAGGAAGCCCCCAGGGGCTCGCCGCTTTTTGACGGGTCCGTGCTTGGCTACCATGTGGTCCCAGACCTTGCAGCATCTTTTCCTGTCTGTGCTGCACGTCTGTCCTCTTGCTATTCTTTTTACTCTCCCTCGGGGAACATACCTGGGATGTTGTTGGAAATGTGTTCTGCACATTCAGTCACCGATATCATAACAGTCTCTCCACTGTCTTTCGTTCCTTTTTTCTTTTTTCATTTCACTTCTCCTATCTTACCGCTGCTTTGACATTTGAGGTTCCCCTTTTTCTTTTTCCTCCCTATGTGCTCCTGAAGGCCACCCCACGCGTCTGACACTTAACGGGTGACTGGGTAACATGTAATTCCCAGCCCTGGGTTGACAGATATGGTTCCCATGTACCCCATGGTAAAGGCCAGGCCCAGGAAGGGGTGATTGCCTGAGCTGCGACCTTCCTAAATTGCTGATTGGTCCTTCTGTCAGGTGTTTGGGAGGTGTGAACAATCACCTAAGGTGGGTGCACACCCTTTGAAGGGGGCCTGCAGTTGGAAGGAGCGCCGGTAATCAAGAGGAATTTTCTCACAATGAGCTGAACATCTTCTTTTCAGTCTGCGTCTACAAAATTTAAAAGGAATGAGGCTAATGATTCAAAGGCCCTTCCAGTTGCACCACAGTTCCTTGTGGAGTCTTGTAATGAAAATGGTCTATCTTTTGCTGTGGTAAATCCATTTATTATTCAGAAAGGTGTTGATGCAATTGCTAACCCTGTGAAATCCTGCTCTTGTTTACGATATGGCACTTTGCTTTTAGAGACTACATCTGATTCTTAAGCACAACAACTGCTTGTAGCTTCACTCCTCCAAGGCTATCCTGTTCATGTCGAGGCCCATTGAATGCTAAATTCTTCATGAGGTGTTATTTACACTAGGCTGCTTGGTGGTCTGACTGAGGCAGAAATCCAAACATACCTCTCTGATCAGGATGTCATTTCAGTCCATCAGATGATGAAAACAGTAGATGCATCCTTAGTGGCCACACTCACTCTTTTTCTCACTTTTGATAGAGTGGTTCTTCTGTCAAAAATCAAAGCAGGCTACAAAGTAATCACAGTATGACTGTAAATTCTGAACCTGATGTGCTGCTACCAGTGTCATCATTACAACCACACTCGAGAGTCCTGTCGCCACCGGGCCAAATGTGTAACTTGTGGAAGGGATGCTCACTAGGGCAATTATCCACCTCCTCCTCCCTACTGAATCAACTGCAATGGTGACCATGCTGCGTCCTTCTGAGATTGTCCCATGTATCTCAATGAGTGGGCTGTCCAGGAGATCTGAGTGAAGGAAAAAGTGCCTTATCCGGTCGCTTGCAATTTGTTGGCTACTCGGAAACCATGCCTTCTACCATCTTGCACCTACAGTACTGTTCTTGATACATCTCACTCCATGAAGGACATGGCCATGCAGACACGCGACCTCAAAGTTAGCACTATGGTTGTGAAATTGACAAGCGTCATGGTAACATCCCTGCCTCCTCCTCCAGCTGTGCAATAAGCCACCAAACTTTCACCTCATGGGCAAAGACACCTGCTACACAACCAGCAGACCGGGAAGGACAGAAGGAATACTCCTGCGAAGACTTCCTATGTCCCGCCAGCCAACAAACGTGAGTCTTCCTCTGCCAACCGGAAAGGCTCCAAGAAGTCAAACAAAGGGAAACGGTCTTCTCCTTCGCCGACTCGGAAGATCATCATGTCGGTACACACTGCCAACCATTTTTCTGCCCTGAACTCCCAGAGACTGACAGAGGGAGAATGTCGATGTCTCTGTAGACCTCATGGAGCATTATCCTCATGCCTCTGTGCCCTGTAGCTGCGAGTCTACGAAGACTGGCCCTTGGCAGCCACCAGTGTGACACCCTTTCATTTTTTCCTTGTCGTGACTCTCCTCAAATCCAACAAAGAGGACTTACAGCTGCCTTTAGAATCGCAGCATGCACTTGTACTCTGCCACCAGGAAACAAAATTGTGTCCTCATGGCTGCTTTGAGCACTTGCATTCCTTCCTGGTCCACTTTGACCTTCCTCCCGAGGACAGCATTCCATCTCGTGGGGGGAGTCATGCTGCTCATCCAGGATGATGATCATAGTCAACCCATCTCCCTGACTACCTGGCTTCAAGCTGTTGCAGTCTGCATTTTCCTTCCTCACTTAAGCTTTTCCCTTTATACTGTCCACATGCCTCCATCATTCAGTGTCAACAGGGCAGACTTCTTCCATCTTATTGGGAACTCCCTCACCCCTTTCTGTTGCTCAGTGACTTAGTGACTTTAATGCACACCATGCCCTTTGGACTCACCCAGAACCTGTCAGAGAGGTGCCCTCTTGGCCGATCTTCTCAATCACCTTAATCTCATCTGCCTTAACATGGGAGCACCCATGTTCCTTTCAGACTCCACTCACACCTATTCCCACTGCCCAGCTTGCCCATCATCTCGAGTTGTCCGTTCTCTCTGACACCTACTCAAGTGACCATTTCCGGTGTGCCATCCAATTCTGATTCCCACACCACCTACGTGCACACCCAAATGGCAGTTTTTGGCCGACTGGAGGCTTTACTGCTCCCTGGCGACCTTCAACGAACAGCATTTTCCCAGTTGCGCTGACCAGGTAGTATATCTTACAAACATTATCCTTACCGCTGCAGAACATTCCATTCCTTGCACTTCCTGTTTACCACACTGTATCTCAGTCCCTTGGTGGACTGAGGCAAGTCGTGAAGCTATTCGCACTACAAGATGTGATGTCAAATTTCATTATTTGTTTGTGACACCCCTCTATTGCAAGTGGTTGAAAAGATTGTGATCTGACTGCAAAAATTTCTTGCAGAGAATGAGTTTGTTTTTGCGTGCTGGTAAGAGATGTACATTGTACAATGTCATCTCTTGGCAGCTTTTGTGACTAATATTTTGAATCTTTTGTATAAAATTCTTACCCCTTTCACAATAAATGTACTGTTTATTACATTATTTTATTGATCTTTGTTTTCATGGTATTAATTTTAATACCAGCATGTGGACTGCCTTATTGTAGTATCAGTTAACAATGTAATGTGCCTTATGTGGATATGTTACTTCCCTCCCCTTCCCCCTCCTTTGTGAGTAGTATATTATCCTTATGTATTGAATTTGGGTCATTTCATGTCAAGTTCAAAAATGTTCAAATGGCTCTGAGCACTACGGGACTTAACTTCTGAGGTCATCAGTCCCCTAGAACTTAGAACTACTTAAACCTAACTAGCCTAAGGACATCACACACATCCACGCCCGATGCAGGATTCGAACCTGTGACCGTAGCGGTCATGCAGTTCCAGATTGTAGCGCCTAGAACCGCTTGGCCACTCCGGCCGGCTCAAGTCAAGTGACCTAACAGTTTCCATCCAACTCTCTCCAATTTTGATGAAATTTTTACAGGGTCTTACATGGGGCCATGCCAAATTACAGTCTGGTAAGTAATATGGTGGGGCCACTAGGCATGCTCTTGTAAAGGCAAGTTTTTCCACCTTGTGATAGATATGAATAAATCACAAAGTTTGCTTTACTGTTGCTCATGAAACAAGCGGGCTTCTGGGCAGGAACTTGATGATTCGATTCTGATCAACTTGTAGCCTATTTGCTGAACATTTGTTCAGTGTACAGGAGATTCATTGTAGTCTGCTGTCAAAGTAGCTCATACAGCTTGTTCTGGCAAGTTTAGAAGGTTTGGCAGCTTGTATCTTATGATAGAATGACTTTTTCATGCTGTTTTTTCCCCCCATTTGCAGTCAGCCAACATGTCATAATGCTGTGCAGGTCGGATCTTGATTTCGCAAATAATTACAGAGTTATCCAAGATCAAAGTCGATTCAAAAATTTATTCATCAATTTTGTCTGGTTTTCAAAAGGCTGTGTTTCAAAAAGGCGTGGATTTTGTTTTTCTGTGCACTATTTTGAGACAAGCCAGCTCAAAGATAATAAAGTCCAAGAGTTTCTAAGCCTTACTGTCAGTGTCTCTTATACATTTGATAATTCTGTCAATTTCTTGTAATTTTTATTCAGCTTCCCTAATTTTCGCTTCCCTACTTCAGCTTGTATTTGGGTTTATGTGTACCTCTGTTAATAATTTAATAACAAGCTTTATTTACACATTAGCTTAATATTGTACAGGTAGTTTTCCATCTTTTTTCGAAGTTTCTTGTCATGCAAATATGGTCTCAGTCCTTTTTCTAGTATGTTCGGTTTCTGTGGGTTGGCTTGTCATTTTTCTACTACCAAATTTTCGCATTTCAATTGGCTGCCACATTTTTTATACTCCTAAATTTTCACATTTCAATTGGCTGCCACATTTTTTTACCTCCATTCTTAAGCCCTAAAGATTATACAGCCTGTACATTTTGTTTCTACCATGATAATGTTCAAAATTATACAGTTTTTTGCAGTTTCTCTCTCTCTCTCTCTCTCTCTCTCTTTTTTGAGTAGTGGAAAAAATGTGGCAGCACCACAAAAAGAGCACATTACCATGATTAATACAGTGCAGGAAACCCACTGACATTCAAAA
Organism: Schistocerca piceifrons; assembly: GCF_021461385.2. Classification (NCBI taxonomy): domain Eukaryota; kingdom Metazoa; phylum Arthropoda; class Insecta; order Orthoptera; family Acrididae; genus Schistocerca; species Schistocerca piceifrons. Next base: position 170,159,944 of record NC_060140.1, read on the forward strand.
CAGCTTCCAGTCATCTCAGAATGAATAAATACAGGCCCTGTACAGTTTTCAGGGGAATCTTACACCATTTTTCCTGCAAAATAGCGGCAAGTGCAGGGAACTAAGGTGAAGATGGATAGCGATCATACACCCTTCTCTTCAAAGTAGGCCAGAAAGGCTCAAGAATACTGAGATTTGGTGACTGGAGTGGCCAGGGGAGATGGGACAGTTTATCCTCAAGCTCATAAAACCAATCCTGGATGATGCACGCTTTGTGGGCAGGTACCTTTTTGTCTTGGAACACAGCATCACCATTGGGGAGCAAGCACTGTACCATGGGAAGGATCTGATCAGCCAAAACGGTCACATAATCCTTGGCAGTAATGCAGCCTTGTAGAGTAACCATGGAGCCCGTGGAATACCACTATGGCTGCCATGTTTCATTATTGGCATGTAAACTCATGCAGAATTTGAAAATTCTATTGCTCCGTAGTCCATGTTGCATGGCTTCAGCGTCACATTTTCCTGTTACAAGCATTTGCATTGCTGATGAGTGGTTTTGGAATTCCAGCTCGCCTTGGAATTCCAGCTTGCTTTGCAATTCCATGCTTATGCAGCTTCCTTCAAGTTGTTTTGGTGCTGACAGGGTTCGTGAGTGTGACATTCAGTTCTGCAGTGACTTTTACAGCTGTCATCCTCTAATTTGTTTTCCACTGCCCTCTTGAATGACCATCTGTCATGATCACTAAACACATACTTTTGTTTGCATTGTGACTTAGCAGATGATGTTTTTCCATTTCCCCTGTACATGGTATAAATCTTAGATACACTACCTCTTGAAACCAAAGTACATTGTTTCGCTTGGTCACAGACGCACCTGGTGTACAAGCACAAACAATTTGCCCACATTTGCATCCACTTGCCTCTGGCATAATGTACATGTAAACACAGAACACTGTTCTGACAATGAATGATAATTACAATGTATTAGGGATGTTGTACAGGTGCCATTTGTGGTCAGATATGATTGCGTAACCTGCAGGCTTGGCTATCGTGTGCATTTATGTTCAAGTTTGCATTTCTTGCGGAGTTTCCATGTTTTTGTCCAACCCCTGTAGATGGTAGCTGTTAACAATCCATATAAATTTGTAATGCAAGATTTTTCTGTTATTGCATTAATATAATATTGAAATTACCTGACATTATTACATGTTTTTAGTTTCAGTTAGTAACACATCAAACTCACTGAAAAATCTGTCTGCTATAGACCTTCACAAGCTAGGCACTGGGGGGATGTTGTTGCTGTTGCTGCTGCTGTTGTTGTTTTTACTCAGGAGCTTGGTTAGATTGCCACTACAGTCTGTCATGTAGGAAGGCAGCTCACTAGAAATGGGGGAGCACAAGGGAAGTGTGGAGGGGAAGTGGTTTGCGTAAACATGGGAACAGGGAGGGGATAAATAAAGTCTTATGTTCCTGTGAACAACAGTCAGGTTCATTTGACTATGGTACATCATATTATACTTTTGAGGAGGACACCACATGCAACTGTTTTTGATCAATCATCTACATGAGATAAGTCTCATTTCACAGATTGATGATCTCATTTCACAGATTGACAACTCCGTTCCAGTGCTGTATTTTGCATGATGTTGGAAGGTGAAAGCAACTTCTGCTGCTTTGTGAAGACGTCAAGTCCAGTTTTTCTCAAAAAAACGATTGTCTAATGACAAGGTCATCAAAACTGATTAAAAGCAAAAATGTAATACGCAATCACATATTGAGAAAACCTGAATTGGAATTCACATGTTAAAGGACTTGATCAACCAAGCTCTGCAACTTTACAGATAACAGTAGACTTTTAGAAATGAAAATGTAAAGCTGATTGACTTTTTCTACTTTCATTCACTACTTTGTTATGACATCATGTTCTTTGGTCACTCTTCTTAAGAGGAATGAAGTGTTGGTCACATAGAACCATGTAATAGGGATAATTTGTGATGTTCACTCCAGAAACCTCTTGCAGACAGCTCATAAAACAGTTAGGCATACTGGCAACAGCCTTACAGGACAGTGACTACTACAAAAAGTTTGTTTTCAATGATCAATTGCAATTTGAAAATGTCAGTAACACTCATCATTACAATAATTAAAGTGAGATTCTTTACACTGACCATCAATCATCCATAATGTGGCATGGCAATGAGTGAAGTATTTGGCCAAATAAATCTTTGACAGCTTATCGATTGAAGTAAAGAGTCTTAACGGATAATAAAATTAACTTCAAACATAAATGGGAATCATAATATTTTCTTGACAATTCCTACGCCATAGAATTTCTTAAAACAGTGTACTTTTATAATGCATTTGTGCAGGTGTATTTTAATGTAGTTAAGTGTAAATTACTGTGCGTAAAAAAGAATTATACTTGGCAAAGGTTAAATCGGAAGTCTGTTGTGTAAATGGTCGAATATTGTCGTATTTTTTGCTTAAAAAAAAAAAAAAAATAAATAAATCATTGTGAGTGTAATCTAACTTATTCCACATTACAGTGAGAGACCGTATGTGTGATTCATGTGCAAGCAAACAACTAATGATCTTCTTTCTGAATAATGCATCTGACAAGTTCATTGAAAACTAGCCATATCTTGACAAATGATCATTCCTATCATTCTAAGGGCTTTTCCAGTTTGTGCCTTGAAAATTACATGGGGGGGGTTACCTGTCAAAATATCAGAGTTCTTGACAGATTTATCCAGCCACATTCTCGCAAGTTAGTAGAGCACATTAGACGCTGCAAAAAGCTTAAAATTCGAAACTAACTAATTAACTAAATAGCTGCTTCTCCTTGGGTGATATGTCGAACATCATAGTTGTGTCACTCATAACAAGTGAATGTTTGCATACTTCTTGGGTTACTAATTCCCAGTCAATGAAGGCTAGGAAGTTGTCATACACTATTTATGTAATTGGTATTTTGAAAAACATAAACGTTTTTTAAACAATGATTTCTTAAAACCAAGAATTGTCATTACTTATTTTGTTCCAGATTCTGACATCATAATACTTTTCATCACTGTTATCTGAGACTGCATCCGAATGATCTGATTGTAAATTTATGAAGATAGGTTCAAGGCTTATATCTGTCTTCACCTCCCTGTTAAAGACCTCATCTTCAAGCTTTTCACCATGTCACACACAGTCTGCTCAAGCTGCAGGAGAGACATTGTGTGAGGCGTCATGCACAAGTGACTCAGTGTTTGTTATCTTGAATGTTTCATTTTTCTGCCACATAACCTTTAACCTATGCCCAAATTAATTCAGTCGGAGTATGGTGTGAGACTGTATTGATGTGCATGTAAGTTAAGTTCATAGATTTTCTATCGTAAGTTGCATAAATTAGCAAGCTGCAGGAGTTTGGCATGTATCTGGCTTGTATTGCGCAGAATATTTTTATTTTAAAGCCAGAGCACAATATTTGCTATTCTGGCATTGTTAATACAATGATGGACCTTGCAGCAAGATATGTCAAGAACTGTTTTGTGTAACACTTCTTGAAAGTGACAGCATTTATTTCCGAATGGTGATCACTGTTGGTTTTCTTACACCTAAGTATAAGTTTGCGCTCAGGAACAAAACCATAAGAAGAATAGCAGGCACAACAGTTATCTGAGGACGTATTCCTACGGGAACTTGAAAACTGCCAGTACCATCATTCTTTTTCCAGCAGTTTCCTTGGAATGATTCTGGTTCAACCACGTTTCATCAGAGTAATAATGCAATGTTGAACAAGTATTAAAATATTTAAAACCAATATCTTTTAAAAATTTTTTGATTGATAAAGTGGTACCTTTGAAGTCAATATCCTCATGCATAATACTAACAAGTTGCTGTGAGGTCGAATATCTGCTATTTATATACATTTCAGAAACAGAGTGTAAAACATCCTTGTCAAAACCATCCATATGCATTGTAGATTTGTTGTTACTTCAGTGCCTTCCAGGTGATCTGAAACCAACTACTCCTGACATTTCTACAGTTGTGACACTTTTGTTTACAATTCACTGTATAGTTTCTTTGCCAACACTACGTGCTTTGTGGTCCATTCTTGTGTTATCAGAATGTCAACAGTAGGAGTCCCACGTTTAGATTCAGATTTTAAAAAGTTATAAATGTGGTAAATAACTGCTCTCACCTGCCTGCTTTTGGAGCATTTCATGATTATTGCCGTCACTTGATAGATTTATTTAGAAAGTGCACAAACGTGTGTTTCCACTGCATACTATGGTGCTTTGACTCAGGCTTGTAGTGATGCACCCATGTTTCATCTCTGATGACAGTTTTGCTCAAAAATGCATCACCTTTGTTGTTGAAGCAAGTAAGTGTTGACATACCCTAACACGGGTGAGCTTATAGTCGTCGGTAAGCTTTCTTGGTACCCACTGTGTACAGACCTAATGGAAACTGAGCTTGTCGCGGATGATGTGATGGGCGGAGCCATGGCTGATGTTTAAAGTGGATGCTACCTCATCGATAGCGATTCGCCTATTCACCATAACCATCTCTCGAGTTTGCTGAATGTTGTCATATGTAGTGGAGGTTGATGGCCATCCCACTCCCTCTTCATGTGTTACACTTGTTCGACCACTTTTAAACTTCTCGATCCACAAAAACACAGTTTTATGTGATAGTGCACTTCTCCCACATTACGATGATAGTCTGCAATGAATGTCTGCCCCTCTGACACCCTCTGACCCTCTGACCAGAGGAATCGGATCACCACTTGTTCCTCTTTGGTGCTCACTTCTAATGAAACTGCCATGCCATATATGCAACAGAAGGAAGAACAATGGCGGAAGTAAGATCAAACTGTCACAGCGTTACCACAACAGTACAACAATGACATGTGCAGGGACAGAAGACAACGTGCGCAATGTAAAAAATGTTATGGCAAAAGTGTAGATAATTTTTGACTTGCCCTCATACATTCACAGCTACACTGCTACAGAAAATGTCACCAGTGGTTAAGTGAATAGTGCAATCGATCTGTGAATAAAATTGTCACATTGAAGTATGCCAACAGTGCAGCCTACAGGAGAGAGATTCACGCCATCTAGCAGTAATTTGCAGCTAGGTGAATGGAAAGAGAACGCATCTTACTGGCTGCCAGCAGTAATGGGGCAATGTGCAGAATGGATGGAAATTGGGTTGCCTTCCTATGTGACATGGACTATTGTTTATCCTGTGCATACCTCTTCATTTATACATAAGTAGTGCAATCTACATTAATTTAAACCTACTTACTGGTGTCTCAAGCCTTGGTGTCCCTCAAATATCATCAGAAAAGAGACCGTAATGTTGAAATTTATATTCAATGTTAACAATTTTCTCTTTTTCAGGTATGTTTTTCTTGCTATTGCCAGTCCGCATCTGTATCTACCCTACGTTGGCTGTCGTCAGTGTTGCCTAAACAGAAAAACTCATCTACTAATTTTGGTATCTCATTTCCTAATCTAATTTCCTCAACATCACTTTATCTGATTCAGCTACTTTCTATAACACTTGTTATACTTTTATTGACTCTCGCCTTATAATCTCTTTTTCAAAACACTATCCAAGCCATTCAGGTGCTATTCCTTTACTGTCTCTGACAGAATTACGTTGTTACTGCAAACATCAAACTTAAAATTTTTTCTCCATTAACTTTAATTCACTTTCCAAATTTCTCTTTACTGTTTCTTCACTCTTGATGTTTTGGCCCCTTTTGTTATTGATCCATTTATTGTTGCTGCTATGCTGTTCCACCTGCAGATGATTTTATGATTTATGCTGATCCTTGTCACTGTATTTCTGTTATGTGTATCCATAATCTACTACAATACTTCCTGACTCATTGCTTGCTTTCCCTTTGCATTTCTATGCAGGAAATGTGTCCTAAAATTTTCTGTCTGTTATTTAAAGCTGTTTTTATTTTTTTTTTCAATTTTTCAATTAAATCTTCTCTGTGGAAGGCTGATTGTGCAAAAATTATGGTACACTTACTGCCATTTTAAAGAGGTTTTACATTTTTTATTGCTTTTTCTTTTAAAAAAATCAACTTCTCAGTTATGCACCTGGATTACTAATTCCCGTTGTTTCAGAATCTGTTGATTAATTTCTCAGGATGTCTGCTACTACCGTACAGTGGCTATCAGTGAAGAAAACTATTTTTAACCCAGTGTTTGTTGTTTTGATGATCTTGTGTAAGCATAGTAGTTTAGTATAATGAACCTCAGAAATTTCTGTATTTAACATTGCACATAGAAGTGCATTGAGTCACCATTGCTCCATTTGTCACACTGACACCTGGTGCAGTTGTGTGCTTCATGACTTTGTGTGCTTTGTGACTTCTATGTACCCAGATAGACAAGCAGATTTACATTAAAAAAAGTCTTCAGTGAGAGGTTTGTATGAGATTTTAATGGTCTTTCTTTCATTACAGTTTGGAAGAGATCACAAGAAGATTGCAGAAAGAGATGAAAAAATATTTGGAAATTGCTGGAGCTCTCAGCAAAGCGGAACAGAAAATTAGTGCTGATTTGAGCTCAAGTCAACTGTCTCATCAAAATGAAAGATTTCGCACAATTGTTGATGATTACCATACTGTTACTGTTAAGGTAATTTTTTTATAAATACTAATAAAACTAATTCAGCAAATGCAGACATAACTTGTGTGTTCCGTTTTCAATTGCTTAATGTTTCTGCACATTCACAGTTGGATGACTATACAAATCATCAGACATAGGTCTATGTATTACATCTAATCATGCCTGTCTCAAGAATGCAAATAATCTTTTCAGACTATGGCACTATGTTATTGTTCTGGTTTCCAGCTCAAAGACTTTGTTGATGCAGCTATCTACAGTAGCCTATCATGTGCAAGTATCTTCATCTCTGAATAATTACTATAATCTACATCTCTTGGAACTGTTTACCGTATTCATGCTTAGGTTTGTTCCTCCAATTCCCCCACCCTCTCACTTCCCTGCAGGATATTTTGCCTATCTCATATACAGGGTGACAGTTATTGAACTATATGAAAAAAATGTAAATGAGTTACGAACTACGCCATGCACACACATTAGTCAAATGCAAATGTCGCTACAAATATTCAGAATTGGGTTATGACATGTTTGATGTGCCTGTCATCACTGGTGATGTTGTGGCGCTGACAAACAGCAAAATTCTTCATGACCTGCTGAAGTGTCTGAACATCGATGCTGTTGATGAGCTCCAGAATGGCTCTTTTTAGCTTGGAAATGGTTTTGGTGTTATTGCTGTACACTTCGTCTTTATTACAGCCCCCAAAAAGGAGTAGCATGTGTTCAGATCTGGAGAATATGGCGGCCAATCAAGGCCCATGCCAGTAGACATTCCCAACACTGTCCTCACAAACACTACCCGTTTTCTCAAACTTGCAAATCAAATTATTGATATTTAGCACACTTGGACTGGTTGTCTTCAGCTTGAACTTGGTCACAAGCTTCCTTTGAGCTGCAGTTGGGCTGTTATTGCTTGCACAGTAGGCCTTCACAGGCACTAGACACTCAATTATTTTGACGTGCAAATAGTCGACAACAACAAGGTGCATGTGCGTGCTCATACTAACTCCCATCATGCTGCATGGCCAGCTGTGCAGTTTAAATGTCCTAATGCAAACCGTTCAGAAGTTATGATGATTTTATTTCGTATAGCTCAGTAATTGTAACACTGTAACTTGCAAACCAGGTGAAATAGTCTTTTCATGGCTGGCTCTTCTGAGGATCACATTAATTCTGAGAGAATTTCATCTTCTCTAAGGGCTTTGTTTCAAGTTAGGCCATTGTGCGCTCTCAAATTCTTCTTGCAGTATCATATCTCCCATTTCATATTTATTTGTTTGCTCTTTCTGTCTATACTGTTGCTCTCAAGTTGATTTCCCTTTATTGCCCTTCCCTATATTCCTCCCACCTTCCAGATTTTCTGTTTTTGTTGATACTATCACGCCACATGGTTCTTAGTATTCGTAAAGCTGTTTCTTTTTTTTCCCAAAGGTTTGTTTAATTGTCAATAGGAAGCATCTATCTTTCCCCGTAATCATGTCAGTACTGTGCACACATACAATTTCAGTGTACATTTTCACAAGGAAAGGTGTCAAATGATAACAGTCCCATGAACATAGATATATACAACACCAGATACCTATTGAAGTAATCAGTTTTATGTTTATGATATTGCAGTGCTGTGTTGTTAAGAAGTATGATGCAGTGTTCCTTTGGACATACATGCAATTCCAAAGGAACAGGCACTGCATGACTACAGTCGTTATGAAATACATGAAACGTAGTCACAGTTGCAAATAATTCACGGTTGCGAACATGGGCAGCCGTTAGCTGTATAATGGAATGACAACAATGAGAATTTATGCTGAATCTGGTCTCAGACCTGCTTTATTCGAGTGATCTTCTTAACCGCTTTGGCTATCTGTACATGACCCATGGCCAGACCCACATGTCCATATGTCGTCATTCGTGCATCACAACCTGCACTACATATTACGTAATTCCCCTACAGTGGAGGACATTTTAATTGAAAGTTGCTGCATGGTATTGACAGATAAATATTATATTGCAGTGCCTGTTAAGAAGTACAGTGCAATGAGTTGAAGGCAGACACTCACATAAGGCAGGAAATCTGGGTTCGGGTCACGGTCTGGCACAAATTTTCATTGTCGTCATTCCATTATACAGTTGGTGGCTGTCAGTATCCACAACTACGAATACATTTCATGTAATTTTATTTTTGTTCTTTGTTGTTACTCTTATTTTAATTGCGCACATAAAACATGATTTTAACTGTGCACTTAAATCATGCCAAACCATACCATCAGAGCAGAGAATATGTGAAGAAACATAAAGAATGAAAAGTTACAGACAGGCACAATTAAAAGACACTCACATAGCTTTCAGCCACAGCCTTCGCCTGTAAAACACACACACACACAAAAGCACACCTCATGCATGCACAACCACCAACTCCAGCATCTTTAGCGGGAGTACAACATCATGTGGGATGCATGCAGCAATCTGGAGGGGGTGGGGAAGGGGAAGGGATGGTAGTGTATGGGTGGGGGGAGAGAGAAAAATGCTGTCTTGTGGAGTATGTAGGAAGTAGACCGCCAACCTGTGCAGTGTCAGGAGGTTGTGGGCCAGGGAGGTGGGGAAAAAAAGGTGCAAAAAATGAGAGGTGCAGGGAAAAACGGGTGGATATGTTGACAGAGAGCTGCAAATACACAAGGTTGGAGATGAGAATGGGGAGGAGATGATAGGACAGAAGGGGTGGAAACTGTTGGGTGGAGGGTGAGGGGACATTATGTTACCATAGGTTGAGGCCGGGATAATTACGAGAGTGTAGTATGTGTTGTAAGGATAACTCCCATCTGCACAGTTCAGAAAAGCTGGTGGTGGAAGGTAGGATCCAGATCACTTGAGTAGTGAAGCAGCCACTGAAATCAAATGTGCTATGTTCCTCTGCATGTTGTGCCAAAGGGTGGTCTACTTTGCTCTTGGCCACAGTTTGGAGTGTCCGTTCATCCTGGTGGACAGCTGGTTAGTAGTCATACCAATATAAAAAGCTGTGCAATGATTGCAACAGGGCCAGTAAATGAGATGGCTGCTTTTGCAGGTAGCCTGGCTCCTGTTGGGGTAGGATAAATCTGTGATAGGACTGGGATAGGAAGTGCTGGATCAGTGGACTGGGCAGGTTTTTCACCTCGGTCTCACAGGGATATGATCCTTGTGGCAACGGGTTGGGATTGGAAGTGGCATAGGGATGGATTAGGATGTTGTGGAGGTTGGGTGAGTGATGGAACACCACTTTAGGACGGGTGGGAAGTATCTTGGGTAGGATCTTCCTCAGATCAGGGCAAGATGATAGGTAATCAAAGCCCTGCTGAAGGATGTGGTTCAGTTGTGCCACTGCAGGTCGCATTCGGAAGGACGCCGGTTCAATCCCGCGTCCAGCCATCCTGATTTAGGTTTTCCGTGATTTCGCTAAATCGCTCCAGGCAAATGCCGAGATGGTTCCTTTGAAAATGCATGGCTGGCTTCCTTCCCTGTCCTTCCCTAATCCGATGAGACAGATGACCTTGCAGTTTGGTCTCTTCCCCCAAACAACCCCCAACCCAGTCCGGGTCGATACTGGGTGATAAAGGGGTCACTTCCTTGTGGTTTCTTCCTGGGGGTATGAGGGGAAATGACATGGAATATCTGTTTGTGGACTAGGTCTGGGAGATAGTGCCTGTCTGTGAAGGCATTGGTAAGACCCTCAACATACTGAGCAAGGGAGTTTCGTCACTGCAGATATGCTATCCCTTGCAGGCCAGGCTGTACGGGAGGGATTTTTTGGTTTGAAAGGGATGACAGCTGTCAAAATGCAGGTACTGTTGGTGGTTGGTGGGTTTAAGGTGGACAGAGGTACAGATGAAACCATCAGAGAGGAGAAGGTCAACGTGTAGGAAGGTGGCACAATGGGTTGAGGAGGACCACTTGCAGTGGATGGGAGAGAAGGAATGAGGTTGTGAAGGAACGGAGATTGGGTGTCTTAACCGTGAGTCCAAAGCATGAAGATATCATCAGTGAACCTGAACCAGACTACGGGTTTGGTGTTATGGGAGGCTAGAATGGTCTCCTCTAGGGACCCTTAAAAAGGTTGGCATAGGAGGGTACCATGTGGGTGCCCATGGCTGTGCCATGGATTTGTTTATATGCCTTCCCTTCAAATGAGAAGTTGTTGTGGGTTAGGATAAAGTTAGTAAGGTGTATGAGGGATGAGGTAGTGGGTTTGGACTCTGAAGGACATTGGGAAAGGTAGTTTTCAGTAGCGGGAAGACCATGGGCATAAGGGATGTTGGTGTATAGGGAAGGAAAGGGGTGAGGATGGTGGAGAGTCAGTGGGGGAAGTCGTTGGTGTCTTTGACATGGGAGGCTAGATTACGGGCAATTCGTTGGAGGTAGTGGTCCCTGAGGGCCAAAATTCTTCCAGTGGGGGCACAATAACCAGCCACAATGGAGCATCCAGAATTGTTGGGTCTGGGGATTTTAGGGAGCATGTAGAAGATGGGTGTGCAGGGTGTCATAGGCCGGTATTACACTATCAAATTTCTTTGTCAAAGATTTGATCAAAGATGTGATCCAATATTCCGTCCAATATATTTGACAAAGATCTTTGACGGAGCGCTAGAAGGGGTATTACACTGTCATCAAATTTTTCGTCAAAGTTCAAGATGACTGACAACAACTTGTTATTAACCGCAGCAGTTCTACGTACTCCAATTGCATTGTGTGCACATGTGGAAAAGAAGTGGGGGGAAAAAATGGAACCATACATACGAGGTTGACAGTCTTAAAAGTCCTGGGATTACAACTTGATAATAAATTCAGTTGGGAGGAGCACACCACAGAACTGCAGAAAGGCCTTAACAAATCTGTATTTGCAATTCGAGTGTTAGCAGACATAGGCAACATAAAAATGAAAAAGCTTGCATACTTTCATTCCATAATGTCATATGGGATAATATTTTGGGGGTAAATCTTGAAGTCAAACAAAAGTTTTCAAGGTCCAAAAGCGTGTAACACGTATTATTTGTGGAGTAAATTCACGGACCTCCTGCAGAAACCTCTTCAAAGAACTGGGTATACTAACTACTGCCTCTCAGTATATTTACTTCTTAATGAAATTTGTCGTAAATAATATATCTCTTTTTCCAACAAACAACTCAGTTCATACATACAATACCAGGAACAAAAATGATCTGCACAAGGACTTAAAAGCACTTACTGTAGTTCAAGAAGGGGTCCACTACTCAGGAACACTCATCTTCAATAACTTGGCAGGAAACATAAAAAATTTAGTTAGAAATAAAGATCAGTTTAAAAGGAGCCTGAAAGGCTTACTACTGGCCAACTCCTTCTACTCCATTGGCGAAATTTTTAATAGAAACAAATGATGTATTGTATTTATTCATACTATTAGTATTGTTATTTCAGCTTTAAAAAAATCGACATGTTCCACATCCACGAGGATCTCCTCAGCACGGATCTATGGAACGAAAAACTAATCTAATCTGGGTGAAGCCGTGGGTTTTACGACGACACGATAAAAGCATTCAACAAAACTTGTTACGTGAGCTTACAGTGGAAGATGTCAAGTCGTACATCAATTACTTAAGAATGGATGAGCATACATTTCTGTATGTGCTCAATGAAGTGTATCCTCATATCACAAAGCACAATATTCACTTAAGAACTGCTACATCTTCAGAATACAGGCTCACTATAACACTCCGATTCCTTGCTACAGGAGAGGGTTATGTTAGGTTAGGTCAGGTCAGGTTAGGTCTCCAATCTTCTTAATCTATTTTTGTATTCAGGGTGCCTCACGTTGTAAAGCGCCTCATCAGCTTCAGCTCTATTAATTTTGTAGTTGTCGGCACACACCAATTGTATTTACCGGCAATGGTTATAAAAACACTACAGACGACAGAGCGCTGCTAGTGCTCCATGTGGTAACATGTCACATTGCAGTGAACAGAAGACAAGCAGTTTCTTTGATCAAATATACAGCGAGGCCCTAGATTTGATCAAATATTGGACGACATTTGACAAAGTCCCTATTACACTATCAAATATCTTTGACAAAGATATTGGACAAAGAAATTTGATAGTGTAATACCGGCCATAGGGGCGAGAAGGGAAATAGATTCAGGGGAGATGTTCTGGGAAGGGCCTAATGCTTTAAGCGGAGATTGTAGTTTGTGTTGACTTCTGGGATGGGATCACTCTGGCAGAGTTTATTTGGTGGAGAAGTCGGATAATTGGCGGAGGCCTTATGCTAGGTAGTCATTTCGATTCATAACAACAATGGTGGAACCTTTGTCCACAGGTAGGATGTAAGTCAGGATTTGTTTTGAGGTTGTGTGTGGCTGGTCTTTCTTCTACTGAAAGGTTGGTTTTCTGATGAAGGAACCAGTGCCTGTCAGCAACTTGACGTGTATTTTTTACAGAAAGTAGCCATCTGTGTTTTCCTACATTGTTGATATTCCTACATGGAGTTTCCATTGTTTAAAAAACGAAAAGATATCTTATATATCTCTCAGTTATGTAGTGCTCAATTTGGTTTTTTACTGGTTTCTGATAAGTACTTCCTTGTAATGTTACACCACAATTTTAATCTTGGCTTGTTATGGGCTTATTATATTGAATGGAAAAAGTTTAAAAAAATTGCTCTCACATTTTGTGGTATTGACCTTATACAGACAAACACAGGAAATTGCAGGAGCTGTGAGGTTTATTACGTAGGGATAGCATGAAAAGGTAAACTGCACAGGCATCACAAAATAGAGCAAAATGTGAAATAATTGTGGAACGCAAACAGTTTTCTAATTGTTAAAGAGAGAGAGAGAGAGAGAGAGGGGGGGGGGGGGGGGAACAGTTTTGTTCTGACACAGATTTTTCATGATACATTGGGTCAGTTCATGGGAACCATAAAATATTTTATGGTTTATAGCTCAGATTTGTTTGAGACAGTGGAACTGTGGATGGACAGAAGGCCCTGCACCAAAATATCATGCATGGAAGGAAGTTACCAACTTACAGCAGTTCACCTGAAGTATCAGAGAACTGTCTGTACGCTGGAAAAGTTTTAAATATCAGTTCACTTTTCTGATCTTAGTTTATTCCAATTAACAATAAAAGAAATGTTACATAATATGAAGTTTCTGAATGTCATCAGTTGACACAATAGTTCATGTCCATATAACCTTAACAAGCAAACACCTGTGTATAAGAACTTCGTTAGTAATTGTGTGAATCCATATGTATCACATTGATAAAATTACTTACGTGTAATAAAAGTCACACAGCAATTCTTGTGTAATGCAAATGGTTGGTTACTTACCAAGTGTGGAGCTTTGGTGCATCAGAGTATGAAGCTTCTAGTTTGTTCGCACATTATTGCAGTGATAAAAAAGGTGAAATATCCATTTTTGCGAAAGTTATTTGGACTGATTGTATGTGAATTAAGCCAACACATTGATATATTAAATAAGAGTTTAGAAAGCGGGTCTGTTATGCAGGAATAGTTAATATTTTGAGGTTCTTCAGCTTCACTGCTGCCAAGGCTGTGAAGTTTTCAGTGGACCTAGTTCCTATAGGTTTAATAATCCACATTAGTACACCCAACAAAACATTAGTCAGGCTATGATGACATACTGTCTGGGGTGCTGGAATTTGATAAATAATTAATGTAATTAAAGCATAGCAAACAATGGTTAATCCAGGATGAGATGTAACAATATTATGAAAAGGGTAGTCGCTATTCACCACATAGCCGAGATGCTGAGGCGCAGATAGGCACAACAAAATAAGCTTTCGGCCAACAAGGCCTTTGTCAAAAAAATTTGTAATGCATTACTATACTCAATGTCTGTTGTCTATTTTCTACAAAGGCCTTGTTCCCTGAAAGCTTATTTTGTGACCTATGTGTCTCCACAGAATATGACTCGTATGGTAAGTATATACATTATTACCATCGCAAGTAAATGAGTTGAATAGTGACAGAAGGGAGGATGCTGCATATGCCTCTCACATAAATGAAAACAAAAAATAAGTGGGTGTGAACTATGTTACAACAAAGGAAATCAGGAGTTAAGACTTCCAAGATGGAACACAAGAGACATAACATGTGATACCTGCATAGAACAAATATTAGGTATGTGCATCTGGAGATCCCTTTGTTACAAGTCACTGTTGCAAACGCCATGGCACATACACTAATATGAATACATGAATACATTGAACAGACCAGACATGTCAGTGTCTGGATGGAAAGTTCATGGGGGGAGGGGGAAGGAACGAGTGAGATTTTGAGATTTGAACCCAGATCTTTGCCATTTTGGTCCAACATCTTGACCACATAACCTGGGCACAGCAGACATTCATGTTCCTCGAAATAGCACATATTAAATTTGGACCATTCACTGTTACTATTTTTCTTCTTTTTTCCACAGTTCCGTACACCTTCTTCCAGTTTTCATACTTGATCTCAGTTCAGTTTTTGACAGGCTATCCAATCACCCAACTTACCACTAAATCTGAGGGGGCTGTGATAGGGAGTTTTGCTTGTGAGCAACCTTCCCAAAGTTATGAGAAATAAACCTGGATAGGTTTGCTCTAAAATGTAACAGCTCTCTGGACAGTCAGCTGTATTCTTTTGGTGCCACCCAAAACCATAGATCACTCTCAGTTTGCGTGTTGGTCTTCTGTAGGTAACACACATCTTCTGCAGTTCATACAGTCAGCCTCCAGGCCACGTGAGCCTACAGCTTAGGCACCATGTTGCTGCAGCTTACCTGTGTGACTAATACCTCAGGATTTGAGAAGTTTTGTCGAGCAGAACCACTTACAGGCTTGTTGCTAGCTAGTTGTGACAATTGATACATTAGAATTATGACAGGAACTTGTAATTATGATTGCATTCGAACCACTGAGGCATTTATGCTGCCGCTAAGATAATCTTAAATATTCTACTGCCAGGTACCATAACTCGAAAGAATTTTTCTTGTTCTCCTCCATTTGTTTCTATATTGATCTGTGTTCCATGATTTCCTATGTTTTGTTCTTCCTTACTGACTGAGGGCTGACTGCTGGTACCTTAACAGTTTCGTTACGGTAATAGCACTTTTGCCACTCATTTCATTGTTTTCTAATTTATTGAAAGAGTGAGCGTTCATTTAAATGGTTCCCAGTGAATCTATGAAAAACATTTATGTTTCATTGAGCTTGTGGTTGACACATTTTAGTAGAATTTTGTTGTCTCTTCTTGTGCTTGATTTGAATCGTTCTTGGCAACCATTACTGTGATCAGGCATGAGGCCAAGGCAAATTAAATTTGCAGTGAGAGAAGAATTTGGTGCTTTAGGCAATGTGAGGATAGCAAGGTTGGATGGTAGAGTGCTCGTTTTAAGCCATGCTTATGGATGCAGGCTCCATTTTCACAACCAACAGGAGAGATAACGCTAATACCAATGTGACGTTGCCTCTTGGCTTGATAATCGCACAAGTTTCTTCAGATGTGGCATGTCCATCCTGTAGAGTTACCAAGTTGTGGGGATGCTGATTGTCAATCTCATCCACTGTGTGATTAAGATTGGGTAATTTAGCAGTCCTGTTGAGGTGCTGTAGGATACATGCATGTTTGTCAAACCAGGAGGGTATGCAAGCTGCCCTCTGAAAACAGCTGTAGCATTTTGGAAGGCTGGAGTGTGCGCACCATACCAATTATAAAGATTTAAAAGGAATGGCACCACTTAGTCACTGAGAATATTGAAATGAACATTCTGATTTATGTTCACAATTATGTGAATGAGTAGTCCCAAGTCATGGTACACGAATATTTCCCAAAACATAACAGAACAACCTGCAGCCTACACTACTTCCTCCACACATTGCAGGATAATTGAACTGCCCTCAATGCCATACATCAATTGAAAAGAGGCAAAATCATGACTCTTCAGATTACATTACACATCAGCAGTTAGCTACTGTCCAGGATCTGTGTTGTCTGGCCCGTTGAAGACATGCTGCTTTTGCCACTGTGAGGACTGACCTTTTGTGAGGTACCTGTATCCAAATATACATTGCATGCAATTCCCTTTGTACTGTTCATTGTGAAACTGGCTGAGGTGGACTTGCATTCACAGACAACATCAATTCCTATTTTGAAACTTACTTTCATTGGAAAGGCATGACACTCATCTCTGATACATGTCAGTTAGGATCTTTCCACAGTCACTAGTATTCATTGTGTTACATGAATGTGAGTGACAGAGCATTACTTGTAGACATGTTGGACAGTCCGCATTTGATACAACAACCAATAGGGCTGCTACATTCACAGTCGTTTGGTCATATGCGTATTCAAACATGATAGCATGTATCAGCTGTACTGTCATGCTTTGACAATGAGTCATCTTAATGCAATTATTCCACACACCTGGCAAATGTCCGCCTCTGGTAGCTGAGTGGTCAGCGCGACAGAATGTCAATCCTAAGGGGCCAGGTTCGATTCCCAGCTGGGATGGAGATTTTCTCCACTCAGGGACTGGGTGTTGTGTTGTCCTAATCATCATCATTTCATCCCATCAACGTGCAAGTCGCCAAAGTGGCGTCAAATCGAAAGACTTGCACTTGGCGAACGGTCTACCCGACAAGAGGCCCTAGACACACGACATTATTTAATAGCAAATACACACACCACTGTACTTCTATGACTTAGTTCTTATTATTGGATAGCTTTTTTCATTGTTTCCTCTTTTTCTATATGTTATTTAGAAAGCCACATAGTTGAACATTGTAAAATTTCATTATAATTTTGTGAGAACTGACTCCCCATGTTTAACACTGAAAACTTTCACATTGTTTGCTTGTGATTTCATAATGAGTTCGAATCAAGTCTAAGACAGTATGTTTCTTTTTTCCAAAACCTCAACATTTCCCCTTCCTGGATGGGGCTTTATACGAAGCTTTTCTCACTTGACACCATAGATTTTGGGGGGGGAGGGGGGGGGGGGGGGACCCAACTTTAGTAGCAGATATCATTGAAGTTTTTATGCCTGCTGTGATAAGCAACCCTTCCTCAAGTACACAGAAAGTCTGATTAAGTTTTTTCATATACATGTCGCTCAAGAAAATATATCCTTCCTTGATTCTAAAAATCTCCCTTACTTTCAAACCAATTAATTAAATAAAAATGATGATTGAAGTAATTTCGATAATGATTTAGAAATAAAAAAAGATATATCCTTCTGATGAGATTCAAACCGACAACATCTTGCATGTGAAGCTACTACCCTATCTGTTACACCATGCAACCAGACTGTTGTTGTTGTGGTCTTCAGTCCTGAGACTGGTTTGATGCAGCTCTCCATGCTACTCTATCCTGTGCAAGCTTCTTCATCTCCCAGTACCTATTGCAGCCTACATCCTTCTGAATCTGCTTAGTGTATTCATCTCTTGGTCTCCCTCTACGAGTTTTACCCTCCACGCTGCCCTCCAATACTAAATTGGTGATCCCTTGATGCCTTAGAACATGTCCTACCAACCGATCCCTTCTTCTAGTCAAGTTGTGCCACAAACTCCTCTTCTCCCCAATTATGTTCAATACCTCCTCAACCAGACTAAACAATACAATTTTTTTAACTTTATTGAGTGTCACACAAAATTCTGAATTTTGCTTTCTTCAGTTACTCGCAGACGAGGGCCCACCAGGGTTAATGGCTGCAGCATGCGATATCTGGGATTTTAACCGACATCACCACATAGACAATTTCAAAAAATCGATCTCCCCATTGGGGACCTCTCCTTGCAAGAATCGAGAAAAATGTATAAGGTCTATGGTGTTGCACATTGTTACTCCTTGTTTCAAAATATTCCCCATATAGGCAATATCTTGAGCATCTATATTATACAGAGGCTTGTTGCAAATATACTCTATTTGCATACAGCCATTTGTTTCTTCAAATAATCACAAAACAAAAGTGAAGCCAGTGGAAGAGTAGTGTGACACAATGCAACCAAAGTATTTAGCATTTAGCTCTTGCATGTTGCACAAAGCACATAGTGGAGAAACTGTTAAGTAACACATCAGGGACGAGAACTGAAAACTACTGATGTTATAGTGAAGTGTATGCTTGTTGTGGAGCAAGCAAGAAGTTTTATTTGCAGCTTTGTATTAAGTTGTTGTTTTATTGCAAGAAAAGGCTTTTACTTTGTCTCTGAATTGTCTCTTATATTTTTTACAGGGTGTAGAAAATGTTCCAGAATTATCTAAAATATGTCAACAGGGGTTCTTGGACCCATTAAAAAAGTACGGAAGTTTCTTCAGTGACATTGATGCCACATTTCATCGCCGTGAACAGTTGGTACAAGAATGGAAGAATGCTGCTGCAAAAGTGCGCCGCCTTGAAGAACGTGAACGAACTGCTAGCAATGTTGTTAAATTAGAACGTGAGAGAAAGACTGCCGAGACAGCTGCAGAGGAACTTATAGTGTGTCACAAATCACTTTTGTCAGATGTTACTCAGTTTTATTCACGCCGTATCGACTATTTGCAGCCTTCATTGCAAGCCCTTGTATTAGCTCAGCTGGATTACTATGGGGAGGCTACACGACTCTTTACTCTCCTTGTCCCTACACCTGCATCAGGATCTGCGGCAAAAGGTTCTCCTTCTTCTGCCGCAATTATTGAGTCAGAATTTCAGCAGTCTGTTCAATCAAAGTTGTCACAAATAAGGGCGCTGTCAATTGTGAAACAATCCAAGGGCAGTTCAGTACATACATAATACGTACAATATTCTGCTCTAGATAATAGTGCAGGAATAACAGTGACAAAAGATATGTAAGTTTTCAACAGCTACTTATTTTCTTTGTCCTGTTCGGCTGTGACCCACCAAGCCAGGTGTTACAAAGTTTAAGGCACTGAACTCCCATTTGGAAGGTGTGGGGTTGAAATCCTATCTGACCAAGGTTTTTGTAGTTTCGCTAAATTGCCTAAGGCAAATGCCAAGATGGTTCCTTTTCAGAAAAACCCTGTTCAGTCTAGGTTTGTGCTCAGTCTCTAATGACCTCAATGGCAAAATTGAACCCCAGCTGTCATCTGTTTAAGACCATATATCTAAGTCTGTTTTCTTTTTTCCTGATGGAAGGCAGAGCCTGGCTCTTAATAGCAAACAGCCAGTGCAGGTTAATTATTAACAAATGAAAGTCGTACTGTAGCTGTAGCGTATGAGTTTTGCCCAGGTATACAGTTTGGTTGACTGGTGAAAGGCAGTTAACAATCATTGTTTACTGGAATTAAGAGCTTTCAAATTGTTCACATTTTGGTTGCACTTTGGCGTAGAGCTTTTGAGGTTTTCCCTGAAAGGTACAAAGAAACAAGATTTGCAGTCCAGTACGAAAGGGCTTGTGTGAAGCATTTATTGCAATAGACAGACATTGTTGGTAGAATTGGCATATTGTCAAAGGAAAATTTTGTGACTGACGAATGTTAAAAAAAAATTATTGCCATGCCCAATTACTCTCATGTTTCCAGATTTGGCTATTTTCTATTGTAAGTGGTCATCTTCAGAACTAATGGAAAGAAAATGAAAAATAATAACCATTGTAATGGAAACTTGTCTTACTACTTAAAACCAAATGTACTTAACATTTTGTGCCTGCAAGCATGTCAGCTGTTAATTACTGAATAAGTTACATAGTCCAGAAATAAAGTAACTAACTGTGTCAGAATTTAAAGGATACGTATATTTTAAAAGTTATACTCATAACCAATTTTCCATGGTTTGATAGTAATTCTATTGCTCTCAGACTTTTGTTCAAATTTAATACAACTATTAAAAACAGTGTTTAAAAAATGTTCTGTTTTAATTTTTTTGAGGGTACATTTTAAGAAATTACTGTTATAAAAATCTGGTAAAAGAGATTGTAATTAGTTCATTGTATCGTCAGCAGAAGGCATTCTTGTCCTGAATTAGTAAGTTATTTTCATTTCAGCCAGATGATTGGTGCAGGCGACATGGGCTGGATAACACTAGATGGCTCCTTCACTTCACAGCTATGTAGGTTCCAGCTGGCATCATGTTTAATGCTATCAGTGAAGCAAATTAATGAAAACCATTCTACATATTAAAATTGACGTCCTACAGACCTATTTCTGTTTTTAGCACAATTTATCATGTTCCTTTATCTTCATAATGTGTATTTTCATTATTGATGGGAATTTTTGGAAGCACCACAGCTTTTATTGCAAAAAGAATTTGCTGAAAATAGAATTCCATGAAGACTCTTGTGTAATTTTTCGAACATGTTTGTGGAGATGTTTGTAATAATTTTATGTGGTTTACAGCACATCCTCAAACAGTTATGAAAGAGGACGTACAAATAAAATACACAGTTTCTGAAGATGAGTGTGTAACTCAATAATGGTCTGTAAAAATGAAAATATATATATATATATATATATACAGGGTGCCCTTTTTACCTTGACCACTTAAATTACTGTTTGTCCAGATGCAAATTACAAAATGTTTCAAGCAAATGTTCTCTAGCCATCAGGGGGATATCAATCAGCATGATTTCCTTCGTTGTAGCTTTGTTTTATACAAAGATATGAACAGCGATATGACTTTTTTAAATGCCACCCTGTATTTTTTATTCGGTAATTCATTTCCTCCCATAAAGACCTATTCAAAAATGTATCATGGTGTACCATTCACTGAAACACGACGTTATTAATTATATAACACAACATTGACTTTGAGACTGGGATCACAAACTCATCCACTTGCTGGAGTTGTCAGAAAACAAATGAAAACCAAGTAAAAACTTAACACAAAATTGACTTTGACTCTCCTGTACCATTACCCAATGGTAGAACATTCAGAGGTGCTCAAAGTGGTGGCCCAGGACACCGATACACTGGTGCACTCATTGAATGAAAGAATTATTTACTGCTGTTGCCTGCTAAAGAGAATTACAAGCAAGCAGGATACAGTCCTGCATGTCCTCTGGAGTTGTTGGAATATCGCGATAGACAACGTCTTTTATGCTTCCCCAAAGAAAATAGTTCAGAGGATTTAAATCAGGAGACCTAGTAGGCCAAGTAACTGTTTCTCCTCGACCAATCCATCTGGCAGGATGCCTTCTGTTCAGAACACGACATGCACACAAGGCATTATGTGCTGGACATCCATTGTGTTGATACCACATAAGCATTCTGGTTCTTAGTGGCACTTCCTCCAGAAGAGAAGGAAGAATTCGTCTGAGGAAGTTGGCATACGCTGTGCCGTTTAGACTGCCATTGATGAAATAAGGGCCAATAATTGTAGTACCAAGCATCCCACAGCAGACGTTTTTCTCCATTGATGCTGATGTTCCACCTGTCTAAGCCATCGTGGGTTGTCGCTGGACCAATAATGCATGTTTCTTGTATTTACCTGTCCTTCGTTTGAGAAGGAACATTCATCGGTTAATAAAACATTGAAGAAGAAGTTAGGGTTGGTGGGGATTTGCTGCTGTGCCCACTGACAGAACTGTACACAATTCTGGAAATCATTCCCATGCAATTCTTGATGTAGGTGTACATGGTAAGGATGGAACTGGTGACATGTAAGAATACAATGTGCACTGGTTTTAGGAATGCCAGTCTCACGTTCAAGCTGTCGTGTGCTCACATGTGGATTCATAACAATGGAAGTGAGAACAGTAACTTCGGCAGTTTTGTCTGTGCGAGTGCTACGATGATTCCGTTGTTGTGGGTTGAAACTTCCCGTTTCCTGAAGCGTCACAACAAGACGAGAGAACATCCATCGGGAAGGTGGGTTCTTATCAGGATATCGCTCTCTGTACAGTTCCGCTGCCTGCGTAGCACTTTGCCTACCTTCAACAACAACAACAACAACAACAACAACAATAAAAGAAACGTTATGTCGATGCAGTTTGTAGTTTTTTAATTTATGCCTACTCCACACATCAGTATTTAAAAGGACTAAACTACTGTACTAAATGTACCCGTACATAAGAAAACAGTATTGCAATTACTGTTCTGCTTACTTAACATTCCGCATAGATGAGTAGCATTTCTAACTTCTCGTCGTTGGTGTACATTCTACTCACACAACTCTCCAACTGATGATGATTGACTGAATGACCGGTATGCATTCTACTTATGTTTACATTTGTCAGCACATGGATGTGTTCCATTTCCCTGAGTACCTGCAATAAGCACTGGGAGTGTCAACATCAATGTTGTGTTATGTAATTAATATTGTTGCGTTTCAGTGAATGGTACACTGTGATATGTTTTTGAATAGGTCTTT